>NW_027505687.1:0-190144 GCF_021521415.1 Bidens hawaiensis | reverse complement strand
GGACACTTAGAAAGACCATAGGGTTATATTGAAGACAAACTTAAACTTAATTGATTGTATTTATTTATTTGAATTGTATTGTTGTATTTGAATATTGTGTATTATTTGAATTAAATAATTAATTAGATATTGTCACATTTTATATATGATAGTATCTTTGAGCTGTGAGCAATCGGATTACGCCCCGGCATTTCCGCCTTAGGTTGGGTTGTGACACTATTCGTTATCCTTGTTTAAAACAAACCTCGAGAAATGAGTCAAAACCGAAAAATCGACGAAGACGAACTAAACGCGCTTTGACGCGGAGCTTTAAACCGAACTGGCATGGAGTGTCGAACCAAAGTGAACTGACCCAGAGCGTCAAACCGAAGTGGCCCGGAGCATCAAACTGAATGTGAAGTGACACAGAGTGTCAAACCAAAGTGAACTGACCCGGAACGTCAAACCGAAGTGACCCGGAGCATCGAACTAAATGCTAACTGACATGGAGAGTCGAACCAAACCAAAAGCGCTACGACCCGGAGCATTGACCTGAACACGACCATACCTAAAACGTCGATCTATCAAAGATTCCAATTAATTTACTTGAATTCCTCCACATTTTGGAAGAATTTGGAATTCCTTTATTTAAAGGAATTGAATTCCAATTCCATTTATTTGACAATCGAACACACCAAAATGGAATTAAGATTCATGATGGCCAGGGTATAATTCATGTGTAATATTATATTAATATGTTCGTTTCAGTTTATTTAGTGTGTGAACAATGGTACTTCAAGTATGTTTATGTATTTCAGGTCTCTAGACGTTAAGGATGCTTATTGTTGTTATTTACAAGCTTCGAATTTAGAGGAGCAGAATTGAATGGCACGCACCCGAATACAGACAATAAGAAAAGGCCAAAAATCCCTGTTACTGAAGCCATTCGCGCTACGCATACGCGAAGAATCCTAAATAGAAGCCAACTATTTTGTCCTTCGCACTACACGAAGGACTAAGGTGTAAGTAGTTCGTGCTACGCGAAGGAAGTAAAAATGGGGAAAATAACCTAAATCTTATAAAATCAGTTTTGAGTCCCCAATTCGAGCTATCTTCCATTCCAGCAGCCAGAGAAGAGTTTCAGAGCGGTTTTATACCATCTCAAAGCTTCCGGTTCGTCCAATCAGTCCATGCTTTCATCCTATCATCAGATAAGCGAATTACTCGTGATGTCGATGCCAGGCTAACAACCTTTGTGCTCACTTTAGGCTAGAGTTTTGTGTAAACTGACTTTGATTAGGTTCTATGTGCTTTATTGATTAAGACTTGGTTGAATATATCATTTGATCTTGTTTGCTTTATCAATTGATTGCTTAAACAGTTGGTGTTTTTGTTTGTCAAGTCTTGCATCAACTATTTGATTGTGTTCATCAACGTTTAGGACTCGGTTCTTGTGTCATTGATCCGATAGCCGTTAGTCATTGCATGACAATTGATTTCACAATATATAACTGATAATTGGGGAGATCGCGTTCAGTTGTGTCAACAATTCCAATAGGGTTTCGTTTGTCATCACAACAAAATTACTAGGTTTAGTAATTACTGCGCAATCAATTTAACTGCATTCGTGATTAGTTGGTTATCACATTACCTGAACCTGAAGTGAATCACTCCTTTCTCATAATTGTTTACAAGCTTTAAAAGTAATCGTGTATTTTCAATACATCTTTCTAAACTGCTTGACATCGTCTCTACGCCTAATAATTAATTTAAGTCATGAGTCAAACTTGCACTTTCCACTGATTCCCTTTGGAGACGACCTTACTTACCATACTAGTTATAGGTATTTAAGTCTTATAAATTTATTAGAGCACGACATCTAGTTCAATTCCAATTCCAACGAAACGAACACGCCATGTCATGGGAGTTTAATTCCAATTCCTTTGAATTCCCATGAATTCTCAAAACGAACACCCCCCAAGAGTAAAAATCAGGGAAGGGTTGATCAGAGCTTAAGGTATATTTGGTACCTTTAGGGTTCCACACTAAGACTACAAGTTAGAGCACGTTTGGTTAACCGGAATTCTTTTGAAGGAATTATTAAAATTTATAAAAATATTAGAATTTCAAGAAACTTGCTTTGCAATTTAGGTTTTCAAAAAAACAATAATGGAAATTATAAGAATTGGAATATATGAAAGAATTTTGAATTTGAGAGCGTGTTTCATAGAATTATTTCGAATGAATTGAAATTTATTAAAAATTTGGAATCTATCACTACAACCACTACCTACCGAACGAGTAAACGATGCTTGATGCATTCACTGGCACCGGGCTTGTTACCGCGCCGAACACGTAATCAACGATGCACACCTGATGAATTAACCGACGTTGGACGCATTTGCCGACCTCGTATGCGTTAACCGGCTTCGGATGCATTAACCGATGTCTAATTCCGAGCACGTTAACGGGCACTGAACACAAATCCGCTTACCGACGCCAGATAAGTAAATAGCTTTGATGTTGAACGCGTAACCGGCACTAGATAGTTAATGGCAGCTGCACCATAACAGGCGGCTGACGCGTTAATCAACACCAGACACATAACCAACGCCAAACAGGTTAATGGGGCCGAATGCATTACTTGCATCAGGAGCTTAACCATCCTCGAACATGTACCAACATCTAATGCATAATCGTTGTTGGACACATTACGAGAGCAACCAGCTTTGAATGTGTATTCGATGTAGGACGCGCTATCAACATAACTGGCACAAGCTCTAGCGTGTATTAGCGTCAACAATCACATGCATCAGTGTCGAACATGTAACGGTACTCAACAGTGTCCGATTTTATGGAAATGAAAACGAAGAAGATGGTAGTGGAAGTTATTATAGAGTTCCGCTCTCTGGTTCTAAGGAACAAGTTTCTAACAGCATATGTTTTTGGTGTGTATGATAATGAACCTTACTGCTTTTTTGTACTCATAGTTAAAAATTCTTCTCAAAATTATATGTAACAATCACAAAGTTTTATGTGAAATAAAAACAATTCAACATGGTCCAACCAAAACATTATTTACATAATGACATTTGTTAAAAACTATTGATTGGAATTTGACCTGGTGCAACACCAGTTGAAGACCATTGATCGGAATGGCTCATGAATGAGAGTAGTAACTCGTCCACAAGTAGTACCGTAAATTAGCAAAAGTCATTGTTCCAACCACACAACTTTAAGTATTGATATCTTATTCGTCTTCATTTTGGACATGGTTTGATTCGCTATGATGCTTTCTATAAGATAAATTTATTTAAGTATTATGTTAGAAAATACGTTATTGCCTTATTTTGTTAAAAACTTATTTTAATAATTTTTCCAACGCTTTTATGATAAGAATAATCAAGAATTTAATATTTAAACTGAAGAAATAAAATGGTTTGTGATTTATTGTGAATTAAACTCATAGTCAGTATGGTTTCATAAGATATGTTCATCTTATGAATAAAATGGGTTTATGATATTACATGATTTAACAAATTATAGACCTTATTTAAAAATTTCAGAATAACAAATATGATATAAAGCTATCTTTAATCAATTTTAAATGCCCACTAATTAGACAATTATTTTAGAAAGGCTAAAAGAAAAGAAAACGGTGGCAATTGTTCTAAGAAATTATTGATGCTAAACATACAAAGTAGCAGCAGATTTTGGTTTAGAAATTTCAGATTTGTGTTGAGTAGTGTTGGACGTAATTTCGAACTCCAAATTACAAGTCCGTAAACTTAAGGGACCAATATTGACAAGTAGGTCGTAGTTGGTTATGTTTCCTAAGTGTTTTGTAATCATAATAGATAATGTCTTGACTAGCAAGTTAGGTTAGTCAATATAAAGCAAGTTATGGTCACATATTATTGAACATGTAAGATGCAACCGAGTTAGGGTTCACCAAGATGAAAATACATGAGATGCAACCGAGTTATGATTAATCAAGAGTTAAATTGGGTTAGGGTTTAAGAGATGTAACCATTTTTTTGAGTTATACTTTCTGATTAATATAAATGAGAATTATTCGTTTAGTTCACGTTTGTTAATCAATCAGAACTTAAATTTGCATCAGAGTGGTTAAGCTCTTGGTATTTATCGATTAAAGACGTGACCGACAAGGGTGAAGAAACACTAAGTGAACCCATAGGCAGATTATAGATAATCTGGGGGTTAAGTAATGTTTCCCACGAATGAGGTCCAGCAGAGAAGGTTGTTCTTCAGGGGACCTGCAAAACAGACACCGTAAGCTCGTCACTGAGAAGGGGGGGGGGTTCCTCCTTGTGACCACCCTCCGGCGTGAGAATCAGACTAGATTGCTCTGAATATAAATGTATATTAAGAGATTGCTAGATAAGATTGAGATAACAGATCATGTTCTTACCATTCCAAGGTGTTGGAGTATTTATAGCCGAAGGTAGGTTTCCAAGCAGGTACAGCCGGCTGAATAGTATTCCTGTTCTACCAACAGTGGACGTACGCACAGGCCATGCTGGTTGGTGGATAGGTTACGGCCAACAGTAATAAGGTCGGCTGTATACTGTTCCTTTACTGCCGGCTGCGCACTGTTCCACCAACTGTAGGCTGCGCACGTCCCCTCCCAAGGGTTGGTGAGTAGGCAGCGGCTAATAGTGACAAACAGTACTAGAGGGTGCTCCTCCTCGTATTGTTGTCGGTGAGCTGTCACCCTGTGATTAGTTCATGGGCTGCTCTGGTCAAATTGTCTGTTCCGCCCATACCTTAGTAGGTATAGTACGAAAGACCTTCCAGAAGCATACGGACTGGCTCGTTTAGGCGGGAGTATTCCCGCCTTGCTCATTCCTTCATGTGACTACTGAAGTAACGAATGCCTTGTGCGTGTAGCCTTGCTGTTAGTGCGGGTAGCCTTCCCTGATGGCTTGTATCCGCAACTGTGGGAACAGGCGGGGTACTTCACCATTGGGAGGCTTTCCCTGCGGGTACAGCTGGCGTACTGCGCGTAAGGTTCTTTGAGCATGGTGGGTCCTGCTGGAGCAGTTGGTCATTGCGCAGACGTCCCTGTTCAAGGTGAGTCTTGCGGGTCCAACTGGGCTCTGCTGGGACCTACCTCTTCAAGTCCCCCCAGTCCAATGTTCTTCTCATGAATTATTAATAAGTGAGGTGAACTTTTGGACTTAGCAAGGGGTTTTGAAAAGGGTTTAGTTTTTCGGTTTTCCGTGGTGATTCATCCCGCGGTTTTCCTGATGTCACGCAGAAATTCCCGACTTTTCTGCTTGATCTTTGGGTGTGAAGCGGGTAGGTTTGTAACCTCCTCGCACGTTAGGAGCGTTGAGTCCTACTTGTGTGGATTCTCCGTGGGGTTTTGGTAGCTTTCAACATACTGATCAATTATGCTAAAACCACCAATCCCATCATGGAGTTTCGAACAATATAGTTCTCGACGTTCCCGTCATGCGGGGATGTTATTCCCGTTCCCGCCAGCATAGCCCATTAGATCCTTCTTGGTTTGAATCCCCTGCAGAGTGCTAAGTATGTGAAGGGTTTTGCCTTGACACTGTACCCACACTTGTCTTACGGTTACTTTACTTCCAAGGTTTTCCTGGCGTCAATTCCCTGCGGGTGCTAAGTATGTGAAGGGTTTTGCCTTAACACTGTACCCGCATCCGTGTTATGGTTACTTGGTTGCCGAGGAATTCTTGGCTTCAATTCCTTGCAGGTGCTAAGTTTGTGAAGGGTTTTGCCTTGACACTGTACCCGCACCTGTCTTACAGTTACTTGGTTGCCAAGGTAAGGGGTATTTTCCCGCTTACTTTTGAATCTTTTTTGAATTTTGAATTTTGAAATTCGAAGAGTTGGTGGAAAGAAGAACAGTCCAAAACTCTGAAACGTCGTGCGACGGTTTCTTCTGACTGTGTCAGGACGTGCAGGAAGTTATGGTGACATGACAGTACATGGTCATTCCAGACGCTTTTTCAGGCGCGTGGGCGCGATTTTTCGGGCGCGTGGCCGCGAAATTAATGGTATGCGTCCTGTCAACAGCTGTTTCCAGCTTGCTTTTTGCCACGTGTCATAGTTTCATTGCACCTTCGTTTTCTCTCTCTTCCGCATTAATTTCATCGCATTAATTGCGATTAGTATATAAAGGGGGAGAGGGTTCTTTGTAATCCACACTTTCACTCTTCTCTTCATCTTCTTTGCGATTTCCGGCGAATACTCACCTTTTCAGGCAAGCATTCTCCCGAAATCGTTTTCTCCTTTCCTTCACAAGATGTCGTCTCGTGATGTTGAATCCACAGCCGATGACAAGAGTACTGCTGGCGAGTGCCAGTGTGCTCTGCCTGGCGATCTGTACCGGTACGTTGTCAGGAAGTTCATGCTCGAGTCTCTCGAGCCTGAGTTTCCTGAACCCCATCATACTGTGTACGATGCCCCCAGAGGCAAGATCGGGGTTTATGCAGCATTCTTTGTTTATGGGAATCTTAGGTTCCCATTGACAAAGTTTGTTTACCGTGTCCTTGAGAGGCACGGTGTTCATTTGACCGAGTTGCACCCCATGGCGATCGCTAAGATTCGCCACTTTGAGTGGGTGTGCCGGATACTGGGCATTGAGCCCTATGTTGACCGCCTGATGACCTTCTACACTTGGAGGTGCATCCAGGGGTGGTACACGTTGACAACCCTGATTAAGGGTTTAAAGATCTGCGCGACCGAGCGCAGTCTTCGCTCGTGGAAGCGGGAGTTCTTTTTCATATCCGCTCGCGCCATCCCCATTGCCATGAAATTCAGGAACGGGCAAGTACTTCCCAGCCTTCACGCCTCCAGCTACCAGGAGGCGGAATGGTTTGCGAAGATATCTCGGGTCCAATCTCCGGTTTACCGGTTTGCGGAGTCCGGGATGGTGATGCTGGGGATGAGCCGGGTGTGGAAGGAGGCTGATGCGCGCAAGATTCCGATCGTCCTCGAATACGGTTCGAACTCTGTTCCTTACGGTATGCCTTTTTCCCTTTTGTTGATTTTGAATTTCTTCTAACTTTTTCTTGTTTATTTCAGAGGGGAACGACTTGCAGTCGCTCCTGAACCCGCGGGAGGCTGACGGTCCCGCACGGATGGGTACTCGCGCTCTAGATGAGAACGAGTTGCCCATCCTAGATCAAACGGCGGATCGGTTCGTGGAGGTCTATCCGCTAGGCCATGAGATCCTTAGCGCCCGTCGGCCAGGTAAGGCGCTCTTCGACCCTCGACCCCTCAATGTTGAAACCTCTGCTGGAATTCCTCTAATCGTATGTTCTGATGAGGAATCCGCAGATGGTCCTCCGTTGGTGCGGAAGAAGAAGGCTGCCGGCGGGAAGGGGAAGGAGAAGGCCTCCACTGCCGATCCAGCGCCTCGGTCTGATTCGGAGACCGAGAGCGAAGAGGTGGCGGGGAATCCCGGTGGTGGTAAGACCACAGCTCCGGAGGTTGCGACTGTCACCTCCGGAGAGCCAAAGAAGACGACGGTGACCGGCGCAAAGAGGCCGGCTCCATCGGGTCCGTCCCCGCCTCTCCGTACCTTTAGGCTCAAGAAAACCCGTAAGTACAACTTTCCTTTAGCTTTTATCTTCATAGCTTAATCTGTTTTTAACACTTTTCTTCTTTACGCAGGCGTGGATGTTGGCGCATTCCAGGGTGAAGCGCCTAGTAGTACCTCTCCGCCAATGACGGTAGGCTTGGTCAGCCTACCAGAGGCGTCGACCCAGGCGCCTGCGCCTGCTTCCGCTGGTTCAGTTGCTCACTCGTTTGAGCCGACTGTTCCAGCCGAGATGACGTCACCGCCGGCTGTGAGTGCGATTTTTACAGCATCCTTCACCGAGCCGGCGGTTACTATTGCTGCGGATTCCGCGGCAGCGACCGCGACGGCGACCCCGGCGGCTGCTACCATGCCCCCGCCATCGGCAACGACGGCCGGTCCATCAGGTACGCATGGGGCTTCCCGCCAATCTTTGCCACCTTCCCATCTGCCTGACCTCTTGGATGGATTTCCTTTGGGTTCAGGTGATGGGTTCGGCGGCTATCGGCCTGTTATTGACCCTACAGGTGCGTAGGGTTCTTCTGGCCCATTTTTTATATATATATTTTATCATCTTTTCCTAACTGCTTTGTGTTTTTTGCAGTGTCGGATTCCAATGAAGTGTATGTTCCACGATGGAACATTCGCCGAGGAACAACCCTTCGCACCCCTGTGGAGTGCGTGGAATGGGCTCGTCACGCTGCTCCCAGTGGTGCGTTGGGGGAAGCCATGGCTAGCTACCAGGAGGGTAGGCTAACCAATGAGCTTCGGGTTCTCCTGGCCCGGATGCAGCCGCGCGTCGAGCTGCTTTGTCGTGAAAACGACAAGTTAAAAGCAGCTCGCATCAAGGAAGTAGCTCAGGCGCGGGCTGTCCGGGAGGAGAATCTAAAACTTGCCGCAGTGGCTGCGAAGAAGGAGAAGGCCTTCAAGGCCCTCGAGGTTGAAGTTCAGGCTCGACTCGAGGCCCGTTCCAAGGCTGCCCAAGCTGTTAATGAACAGCTTCGGCTGGCTAAGGAAACTGCGAGGAACGCAACCGAGAGGGCCACCAAGGCTGAAGCTGTTGCTGAGCCTCTGCGCGTGGAGAATGAAGAACTTAAAGCCAAATTAGAGGCTCTCCAGCAGGCTCATGATGCCTTGGCGATGGAAGACGCCAAAAAGCTCCAGGAGATCTTGGACCAGAGGGGGGTGCTTGACCATACTGAGCGGAAGCTAAAGGGCGTCGAAGAGGCTGCGGCTAAAGAAGTGTTGCTTGCCAACCTTAACAAGAGTGAAGCCGAACGCGCCCGTAACGAAGCTCAAGCTGCCCTCCAAGAAGCTCTGGTTGCCAAGGAATGGCTTCTTCGAGAAGCGTTGTCTCAGGTAAGCTTTCATGTCTTTACGCTCTTCTTTGTAAATAGAAAGGGTGTTGACACTTGTATATTCTTTTGTAGGTTGTGCATCGGGTCTTCTCAGAGACATCTTACGACGATGCTATGAGCGCAGCCCTCAACGCTTCTCACGAGGATGGGGAACGGGCCGGCTTCCTGCTTGGTCTAGGGTTCGTTGAGAAAGGCGTCCCGCCTTCCAACTTCCCTTTGTATAATGTGGATACTGAAGCTATTTACGACCAAGCAGTGAATCAGTATGATGCCTTCCCGCATCCGGTGGTGGAGAAGGTGAATGAAGTTGCTGCTGCTGATGATGGGCTAGCTATCCTTAAGGCTTTCCTTGAACTGCCACGCTCTACTGACGGCGCTGGTCCAAGTGGAAGTGGCCCTGAAGCCTGATCCTGAAGATCCCTTCCCGCCGCTAGGATAGATATAGTTTGTATAGATTTACTTTCTTGTAGGCGGGTAGTTACCCGGCCATTCTTGTAACGAATATTTATGAAATATAAATCTTTGTGCGGCTAAGACCGCTTCTTTCATTGGATTCCCTGCTTTATAAACGTTATATGACTTGCATACTTTAGTTTAAATTAGCAATTTTCCAAGTGTTTAGAATAAGTTAACCTTTGAACGTGGTAGATAGGTGTGAAGTTTTGCTTCCTCTTCCGTGATTGTGCGGGTGGGACCGTCACTTGCACGCAATAGGATGGCTAAACTTTACCATCTGACCTGCGTGTAAGTTTTCCTCATCTTTTGAGGATAAGTTAACCTTTGAACGTGGTAGATAATAGGTGTGAAGTTTTGCTTCCTCTTTCGTGATTGTGCGGGTAGGACCGTCACTTGCACTTAGTAGGATGGCTAAACTTCACCCATATCTGACCTGCGTGTAGGTTTTCCTCATCTTTTGAGGATAAGTTAACCTTTGAACGTGGTAGATAATAGGTGTGAAGTTTTGCTTCCTCTTTCGTGATTGTGCGGGTAGGACCGTCACTTGCACTTAGTAGGATGGCTAAACTTCACCCATATCTGACCTGCGTGTAGGTTTTCCTCATCTTTTGAGGATAAGTTAACCTTTGAACGTGGTAGATAATAGGTGTGAAGTTTTGCTTCCTCTTTCGTGATTGTGCGGGTAGGACCGTCACTTGCACTTTAGTAGGATGGCTAAACTTCACCCATATCTGACCTGCGTGTAGGTTTTCCTCATCTTTTGAGGATAAGTTAACCTTTGAACGTGGTAGATAATAGGTGTGAAGTTTTGCTTCCTCTTTCGTGATTGTGCGGGTAGGACCGTCACTTGCACTTAGTAGGATGGCTAAACTTCACCCATATCTGACCTGCGTGTAGGTTTTCCTCATCTTTTGAGGATAAGTTAACCTTTGAACGTTGTAGATAATAGGTGTGAAATTTTGCTTCCTCTTTCGTGATTGTGCGGGTAGGACCGTCACTTGCACTTTAGTAGGATGGCTAAACTTCACCCATATCTGACCTGCGTGTAGGTTTTCCTTATTTTTAGCGTTGTGTTTATGCGGGTTTTGCCGCCTTCCACACGTAATGACTTACTTCTTCCCCATTTATGCGGTGAATACCGGCACCAGTGTGGGAAGTTCATAAGTATAAAGGTAAAGTTAACACATTATGAAAGGAGAATCATTTCCATTAGAAGTGGCTCTAGGCCTTTTCTTTACAAGTTTTGGAATTGATCTACATATAACATTTGCGTAATTGAGCTCCATTCCATGTTCTTGGGATGGGAGTGCCATCGAGCCTTTCGAGCCGGTATGCGCCCTTTCCCAGGACTTCTTTGATAATGTATGGCCCTTCCCAGACCGGGGCCAGCTTTCCTGGGCGTTCTTGGTTCGAAGCCTCGTTGTTACGCAGTATGTAGTCTCCTACATTGAAGTTGCAGAGTTTTACCCGCGTGTTGTAGTACTTTTGCATTTGTCGCTTGTAGTTCTCTTCACACACTGCGGCTAAGTCTCTGCGTTCCTCGGTCAGCATAAGATCCAACCGTCTTTCCGCATCATTGTCTTCTGGCTGAATCAAGATCCTTGGTGAGGGTAAACCAATTTCGACCGGGACCATGGCTTCCGTGCCATAAGTGAGGCTGAACGGGGTTTCTCCCGTACTGGCCTTCTTCAGCGTTCTGTTTGCCCAAAGGACGTGCGGAAGCTCGTCCACCCAGCCGGATCTGTGTTCCAAGAGTCTTTTCTTGATGCCTTCGACGATGCTCTTGTTTGCTCTTTCCACCTCACCATTACCTTGCGGGTGTGCCACTGAGGTAAAGGTGTGGGTGATTTGAAGTTCTTTCAGCCACTGTTGTAGCTTCTTGTCAGCAAAGTTGGTGCCGTTATCGCTCACCAAATTCTGTGGAAGTCCAAAACGACAAATAATAAATTCCCAAATAAATTTTTTGATATGTTTCGCGGTTGTTTGGGCTAAGGGTTTTGCTTCTATCCACTTGGTGAAGTAGTCGATGGCTACCACTAGGAACTGAACATTTCCTGCTGCTGTAGGAAATGGGCCTGTCACATCGATGGCCCACTTCTGAAATGGCCATGAAGAAGTGACTGGAACAAGTTCATTCTTCGGGCGGTGCGTGTTGGGTGCGTAAAGCTGGCAAGACCTGCATTTTCTGATGTATGCCAGTGCATCCGTATGCATCCCCGGCCAAAAGTATCCCGCGTTGTTTAGCTTGGCTACAACAGCGCGGGGACCTGCGTGTACTCCACAGATGCCTTCGTGTACTTCCCTTAGGAGGTAGTCAGCATCTTGGTTGTCCACGCATCTTAAGAGTGGGCCAAGAAAGTTACGTCTGTAAAGGATGTCATCTATCAGTTGATAATTCAGTGCTTTACAGCGTAGTTTTCTTGCCTGTGTTTTGGATTCTGGTAGTGTACCTGCCGCAAGGTATTTTATTATTGGTGTCATCCACGTTTCCGCGCTGGTTTGGATGACACAAATTTCCTTGTGCGGGACCGATGGTGTCTCGAGGAGTTCAATGCGGATATCCTTTCCTAAGTGGGTGAAGGCTAATGATGCAAGCTTGCTTAACGCATCCGCAGATTTGTTTTCACTTCGCTTGACGTGTATGACTTTGCAGTCATTGAAATCGCGCATAAGGGATTTTGCTTGTGCGAGGTACAGGGCCATTGTGTCGTTCACGGCCGTGTACGTCCCGTTGATTTGATTGGCTACTAACATGGAATCCAAGTGGGCTTCCAAGTTTTTCACTCCCATCTTACGCGCAATTCTCAGCCCAGCCAAGAATGCCTCATACTCGGCTTCGTTATTCGTACTTGGAAAATCCAGTCGAATAGCGTAAGTGTATTCTTGGCCCGCTGGGTTGGTTAGCTTTAGCCCTGCGCCTGAACCCTCGTTATTGGCTGCCCCGTCAGTGTAGAGTCGCCAGACATCATTGATGTCTTGTGCTGGAGAGGGTTGAGCCTCTTCCTGGTACTCTTTTTCCCGTGATGCAGGCACTTCTGTAATAAAGTCGGCCAGAACCTGGCCTTTTATGGCTGGTCTTGGCTTATACTTTATCGCGTACTCTCCCAACTCAATTGCCCATTTGGCTAGGCGTCCCGATAACTCGGGTTTGCCTAGAACGTTTGCAAGTTTGAAGTTGGAGAGAATGGTGATTGGGTGACCCTGGAAATATCGTCTTAACCTGCGTGAAGCGTGTATAAGTGCTAAGACTAATTTTTCGAGGGTAGAGTACCGGGTTTCTACGTCTGTTAGGATACGGCTGACATAATAGATTGGCATATGGATGCCTTTTCGCTCTACTAGCAGGACTGCCCCGGTTGCTCTATCAGTTGCGGAAAGGTATAGGATTAACTCCTCTCTCGCTTCTGGTGCTGTGAGTGTTGGGAGTTCGATCAAGCGTGACCGAATCTCCTGAAAAGCTGCTTCCGCTTCTGGTGTCCAGCGGAAGTGCGTTTTCTTCAAACAGTTTCTCAACGTTGACACGAAGGGAAACGACTTATCCGCGTGGTTTGCCAAAAAGCGATTAAGTGCCACTAGTCGTCCATTCAGTGTCTGAGCCTGTTTGATGGTAGTATGTGATTCCATTTTGATAATGGCTTCGACCTTTTCAGGGTTCGCTCTGAAGCCATCTTTAGTGACGATGACCCACAAGAACTTCCCTTCTTCCATTCCAAAGGCACACTTGCTCGGGTTGAGCTTCATGTTTATCTTCCTGAGCGTGTTGAAAGTTTCTTCGATGTCTTTCAACATCGCTTCTGGGTCAGGGCTTTTGATGACCAAGTCATCCATGTAGACTTCCAAGTTCCTCCCAATTTGGGAATGAAACTCTTTGTCCATCAGGCGTTGGTATGTGGACCCGGCATTCTTAAGTCCGAATGGCATCATTTGATAACAAAATGTGCCATCGGGCGTCCGAAAAGCGGTTTTGTCCTGATCATCAACGGCCATGTGGATTTGATGGTACCCCTTATACGCGTCCAGGAAGCATTTAAGGCGGAATGGTGCCAACGAATCCACCTTAAGATCAATTTCAGGTAACGGATAACAATCTTTGGGGCATGCTTTGTTCAAATCCTTGATATCTATGCACATGCGCCATTGTTTGTCATTCTTCGGTACCATAACGGGATTTGCAACCCAAGTTTGATATCTACTAACGCGTAAGATGCCTGCGTCAAGAAGTTCCTTGACTTGGGTTCTACACGCGTTAGTTTGTTCTGGCCCCATTACTTTGCGCTTTTGTACGATCGGTGTGACAGCCGGATCGCATTTGAGCTTATGCTCTGCCTTACTCCGGGGTACACCAGTCATGTCAGCTGGTGTCCACGCGAAGATGTCGGCGTTCCTTTGTAATAAGCGCTTAAGTAAGGTGCGTGTGGGATCAACAATTGTTGGGCCAATGGTTACGGCCTGGTCAGGGTACTTGCCATTGAAGGCCCATCTTTCTGGTTCGGTGATGGTTGGTTTAGCCATCTTTGGTTTGGGTTTAGATGAGACAGATGCGATGCATACCTGGGGAATGCCGGTGATCATCGCTACACCCTCAGCTGTTGGCCATCCCATCATGCCGTGGACTGAGGATACCACGGCGTTGAATCTTGCCATCCCGTCTCTCCCGAAGAGAATGTCGTACGTGTGGTGTGGCTTCCTCATCACGACAAAGTCCACATCTTCTGTGCGGGAGTGTTTTCCATCTGTAAGAGTGACGGGGAAAGATAGGATACCCAGGGGGGTGTTTGTGCTGCCATCAAACCCTTCCATCGAGGCGCAGATTGTTTCCAGGCGCTCCTTGTCTTCGTCATCTAGCTTGTCGAAGAACTGCCTGTACATCACCGTTGACGAGGCGCCGTTGTCAGCAAGAGTGCGAGAAGTGATGTAGTGCCCCAGCTGGCTTTTTATGACGATAGGGCCTTCTTTGCTGGGTCCTCCTGGCACTCGCGGGAAGCGCACCTCAGCTTCCTTCCACGCGCATGGTTCTGGCGTTCGCCTTTTTCTTCCTCTGATGTTGCCATGAACCATGTTGATGCTGATGTCAACGGGCTTTCGTCCGTTGCCCCCGGTACCGGTTGTCGTTCCGTCCTCCCTTCTTGATTGATGCCACCAGGTGTGCCAATCTTCCATCCTTGACGAATGCTTCAACAATATCTTTGAAGGATGTACACTCTTCCGTACCATGACCTTTTGTCCCGTGGAAGTCACAGGATTTGCTCTGATCCGCATTAGGTCGGTGCCGGATCACTGGAGCTTTTGGCCACGGTAGCTTTTCAGTGGCAAATATCTCCGTGACGCTATTGGTGAGTGGCGTCCACCGGTGCTTTTGGCTTGAAGGGTGTGTGTGATTTCTTCCGCCAACAAGAGGGCGAGAGCTGGATGAGGTGTCAAAGTTTACCCTTGACTGCCAGATACCTAGCTTCCTCTTTTTGTTCTGCCGGGCGATCCGGACATTGTTCTCTCTTGTCCTCTGTGTGTAGAGGTGTGTACTCTGGGGGAGGTCCCTTCCCAGTTGCTTCTCTGTCTCGGCAAAGCGCTTGGCCGCCGTCATGATGGCATCCTATGTTGATGGCATGCCATCCTTACCCGTCAATGTGCGGATAAGCTCCGGGTATTCGGCGCCTTGGATGAAAGCGGCGCGAACAAGATCTTCACTTACGTTGCCGAGACTTAGCTTTTTTGAGTTGAAGCGGGTGATGAAGTCTAATAAAGATTCATCCTCCTCTCTAACGCAGTTGAGGATTGTCCATTGTTCCTCGGTGTATTTCCTCTGTTGGCTGAAGTGCTGGCTGAACTTGTTCTGAAAGTCCGCCCAGTCATATATGTGGTGGACCGGTAAACGATCGAACCATGCCCTGGCCGCTCCAACCAGAGTCATCTGGAACATATAACACCACGTGGGTTCCGTCCAGTTACTGACGGTTGCCCCCGCAATGAATCTGTTCAAGTGGTCGTCTGGGTCGGATAGACCATCATAAGTGCCAATGTTAGACATTTGTTTGGCACTTCTCAGGGCGATTGCTTCCGCAATGTCCCTTGCAAACTTTGACTTTCCTGCATTTGTAACAGTTGGCCTAAAGGTTTTTGAGAAGTCACGCGGGTTTTTCTCTGCATTTGTTGGTTTAAAAGCTTCCCCAAAATTCCTTTTTGGCTGGAAGTCCGTTTCCTTACGCTTCCCTTTCGCCTTATGGCGAGGGTTTGCGTCGGTGTCGGATTCTTCTCTCTCCTCGTCTGAGTACTCGCACTCGCTGTTCATATTGAGCTGTTGGCGAGTACTGCCGAATTCGTCAGCCTGTTGAACTGAACGCAAGCGTTCATCCAATTCAGCTTGGAACTCTCTTTGACGTGCTTCGGCCCACGCCTTCACTTGATCTAGTGTTTGGCGAGGGGCCCTCGTTCGTTTTTCCAACTGGGCATCAGTGAACCCCAGTGGAATATTTACTGCACTTGCCCCGGCTTGGGTAGTCGGGGTAGTGTTCGTAAGATTTGTATAACCGCCGGTGTTCCCCCCAGTTGCTGGGGTTGTGGTTACCGGGGTTTCTTGGTCGGTTACTGGCCTTGGGACCGGAGTAACGTTAACCATTTCTTCAGAAATTTTGAAAAAACTAAAATAGTTCTAGCTTTTATGCACGGATGGCGCCAATGAAGAAACACTAAGTGAACCCACAGGCAGATTATAGATAATTTGGGGGTTAAGTAATGTTTCCCACGAATGAGGTCCAGCAGAGAAGGTTGTTCTTCAGGGGACCTGCAAAACAGACACCGTAAGCTCGTCACTGAGAAGGGGGGGGGTTCCTCCTTGTGACCACCCTCCGGCGTGAGAATCAGACTAGATTGCTCTGAATATAAATGTATATTAAGAGATTGCTAGATAAGATTGAGATAACAGATCATGTCCTTACCATTCCAAGGTGTTGGAGTATTTATAGCCGAAGGTAGGTTTCCAAGCAGGTACAGCCGGCTGAATAGTATTCCTGTTCTACCAACAGTGGACGTACGCACAGGCCATGCTGGTTGGTGGATAGGTTACGGCCAACAGTAATAAGGTCGGCTGTATACTGTTCCTTTACTGCCGGCTGCGCACTGTTCCACCAACTGTAGGCTGCGCACGTCCCCTCGCAAGGGTTGGTGAGTAGGCAGCGGCTAATAGTGACAAACAGTACTAGAGGGTGCTCCTCCTCGTATTGTTGTCGGTGAGCTGTCACCCTGTGATTAGTTCATGGGCTGCTCTGGTCAAATTGTCTGTTCCGCCCATACCTTAGTAGGTATAGTACGAAAGACCTTCCAGAAGCATACGGACTGGCTCATTTAGGCGGGAGTATTCCCGCCTTGCTCATTCCTTCATGTGACTACTGAAGTAACGAATGCCTTGTGCGTGTAGCCTTGCTGTTAGTGCGGGTAGCCTTCCCTGATGGCTTGTATCCGCAACTGCGGGAACAGGCGGGGTACTTCACCATTGGGAGGCTTTCCCTGCGGGTACAGCTGGCGTACTGCGCGTAAGGTTCTTTGAGCATGGTGGGTCCTGCTGGAGCAGTTGGTCATTGCGCAGACGTCCCTGTTCAAGGTGAGTCTTGCGGGTCCAACTGGGCTCTGCTGGGACCTACCTCTTCAAAGGGGGAGACCGATACATCAATCAAAGCCATGATCGATAAGGAGGGATCCATTTTTGGAGAAGTTGTGATCGAGAAGGAGATGGACAATCATTAATCATTCCAGCAGGTCCGAGAAAAAAGAGAGCCGATAAAAAAATTGTTAAAGAAAACCTTGGTGAGCAAGGTAGCAAAGAACAAGAAGCAGATCATGTTTCTATGCATTCAAGAATTGTAATCACGTTATCCAAGACTGAGTATTTGTTTGGGTACAAAAAGTCAAAGGAGTGATTTTATTCTTGGCAAAGACGAGGAGAAAATAGAAGGAATAAACAAGTAGGATGTGATCGTGTTCTAATTTGTTTTGTAATTATAATAGGTAATGTTTTGACTAGTAAGTTATGTTAGTCTATATAAAGCGAATTATGGTTAAATATTATTGAACATGTAAGATGCAACTGGGTTAAAGTTCATCAAGATGAAAACACATGAGATGCCACCGAGTTATGGTATGGGAGATTGTAATCAGCATTTTGAGGTATATTTCTAAGTAATATAAACGAGAGTTATTCGTTTAGTCATACGTGTTTATCGATTGTGGCTTGAAGTAGAACGAACACATGCGTTCGTTTGTTTAACTTTAACTATATAAATAAATGAATATTAACACAAACGAATCTAATTTACTGATTGTTATTGTTCGTTAAGATAATCAAAGTGTATCACAAACATATTGTCCGATTGCATTCAAGGAAATATGAAATGAATTGATGTGTTGTTAGGGACTAGCAATAAATTATTTTTTTTTTAAACGAAAAAAAAAAACAAAACAAACAAACCTTAAACCAAATAAATGGATGTTCATGAATAAGTTCATGTTCTTTTAATTAAATTAATTAACAAACATGCTGATTTTAGTTCATTTATCAAATAACGATTTGTTTGTTGATCGTTTAATTAAAAGTACCGTTCGTGTTAAAAACACTTAGGTGGTAAACAAATTGATAATACCAACTGAAGTAATTAACATGTTCCAAAGGATTTGATCTAAATCCTAGTCCCTACATATCTATCAATCCAAAATTAGGTTTACAAGTTCCCCTTTATTCTCTCCTTCTAGGTTGCAATAACACCACACCATCCACGTAAAGTTGGGAAGCACCAAATGGATAAAAGTAACTACAAAAGGACATGACATAAAGTTGAATACTAAATTGAATCTTATTGCTTTAAGATGAGAAGTCGCTTTAAGAAAATGAAAGGCCATTTAAACATTGTCATCGTTGTCATGTCCTGTCCTCGTCCTCCTTGTCTTTGCCGAAATCATCATCAAGACACATTCACCACATAACTCGACTACATCTCATGTCATTTCAAAATCTACAAGTGTTGGTCATAAGCACTTACTAAAGGGCTTTTGACCTAACGGTATTAATGAGTATAAAATGCAATCCTTCTTATGAGGTTTGGGGTCGAAAGTCCAATCATTGCTATATATTTAAAAGTAAGACCTAAATAGCATATATAGCCAAATGTGACCGATGTGTTGAAATTGTGTCCCTCCCAAGTGTATACTTTACTCCTAGAAAGCATAGTATTAAATTCTATCAATCTTTAAAGAGATTTCGTACTTGAAACATGATTTTTAGCAAAACATATGAGGGCAATAATTCCTCATTTTATATTCTTACTCACGTGCTCCGAGCACACCCTTCAAGCTCTAACTTGTACATGGATGCGCGCAATTATCTTCTACAAAGCACTTGCGTAAGGTCTATGCGGCGGCGGCGGCCAGGTGGTTGTGGGGGTGACGGCGGTGGAAAGATGATGGTGTCAAGAAAATAAAGTGAAAGAGAGAAAAAAATGAAAAAAAAATATATGAAGGAATGATTTTGATGGAATTAGATTTCTTGTGCAATCTGATTTCTATTCATTAACCAATCAAACACCTCTATTTTATTTCCTTTATAATAATTTATTCCATTCCAATGTTATTTTTACGTATCAAACGCTCACGCAAAATTAAACCAAAAATAAACTTTTAGCTTCAATTGTGTTTGCCAAATTGTTAAAAGCTCGAGTACAAGATGTTGATCTGACTTGTTCCTGAAATAATTATATAAGAACTAATCCGATTACTTTAATTATATACTACTTTATAATATACCAAATGAATCATGACGAATACACAACAAATATTATAATGCATCAATATATAATTTTGTTGTGTTCCTAAAAACAAGACATGAATCAGGATATAACCTTTTGACGTTTATGATAATAAGACAATTTGTAATATTAAAATCAGCCAAATCACATTGACTAATACCCAACTTTTGACTCACAAGCCAAATTTCATCCCATAATAATAAAACTATTAGTTAAAAGTCATCAATGATTCAATGTACCTCATGATACGTGATGATTTAAAATACATGGAAATTTACAAGAAGGGCTTAAAATGGCCATCATATAATTGTGATGCTTAATTCATTTATCTTAACAGATCCTCATGGATCAATCAGTCGGATCAGAAATTTGATCCATTGCTGGTTTGGTTCGTTAGGGTTAGACCAATTTTACTTACTATATTTTTTTGTAATTCTTGATTTTTTAACTGGCATAATTTAAACTCAAAACCCTCGTATAAACTAAAGAGCCATATATAAACTAAATACATTATGATGAATTTAGTTAATCTCTTAATTTTTAAGATATTTTTTTATTAATTTAGTTTCTTTTTTTATTTATTTACAAGAAAAAATATACATACTTTTTACCTTTTAAACGCAGATGAATACAATATAGTTATATCAAACGCTCAATTTAATACAGTATTTCAAATTAACTATAATATCATCCAACCAGTAAGGAGTGTTTGGATGAGCCTTTAAATTTGCTTATTTGATTTTTAAAAAACAAAAACTATCTAGAAAAATTCCTCAAAAAAAGCTCCAAAATAGGGCTTTTCAAAAGTTCTTTTATTTTTCAAAAATCAAATAAGCAAGCTTGAAAAGCTTACTCAAACACCTCCTAAACCATGACCCATTCAAGAACACCATTAAGGAGGAAACTCACACCATTGTGAGAAAACCCCCCCTTTCTTAGTGACGAGCTCACGGTGTCTGTTTTGCAGGTTATCGGAAGGACCATCTTGCCGGAATTAACCCCTCGTGGGAAACGTCTATCTAACCCTCAGGTTACTCGTAATCTGTCGTGGGTTCGACTGGTGTTTCTTCATTGTCGCCATCCGTGCATAAAGCTAGAACTTTATTTTTCTCCAGTTTTTTCAAAATTTCTGGAAAGATGGTTAAGGATACTCCGGTCCCAAAACCGAGTAACCAAGAGACTCCGGTAATTATGACCCCAGCTACAAGGGGGAATACCGAGTACACAAACTTTACGAACACTACCCCAGCTACCCAAGCCGGGGCAAGTGAAGTAAATAATCAGACACTGGGATTCACCGATACCCAGTTAGAAAATCAACAGACGAGGCTCCCCTGCCAAACACTCGATGAGGTTAAAGCGTGGGCCGAAGCACGTCAAAAAGAGTTCCAAGCTGAGTTGGATGAACGTTTACGTTCAATCCAACAAGTGGAAGAATTCGAGTACGATGATGATTCGGAGGAATCCGAGGAAGACGCGAACCCTCGTCATAGGGCGAAAGGGAAGCGTAAAGAAACGGATTCCCAACCGAGAAGGCGTTTTGGAGAAGCATTCAGTCCAATAAACGTGGGCAACAGCCCACGGGACTTCTCCAAAACATTCACGCCAACTGCGGCAAGGGCGGGAACGTCCAAATTCGCAAGGGACATTGCGGAGGCAATCGCCCCAAGAAGTGCCAAACAAATGTCTAACATAGGCACGTACGATGGTATTTCTGACCCTGACGATCACTTGAACAGATTCATCGCGGGGGCGACCGTCAGTAACTGGACGGAACCCACGTGGTGTTATATGTTCCAAATGACGCTGGTCGGGGCAGCTAGAGCGTGGTTCGACCGTCTGCCGGTCCACCACATCTACGATTGGGCAGACTTCCAACAGAAGTTCAGCCAACACTTTAGTCAGCAAAGAAAGTACACTGAGGAGCAGTGGACAATCCTCAAGTGCGTCCGAGAGGACGAAGAATCTTTGCCTGACTACATCACTCGCTTCAACTCGAAGAAGCTAAGCCTGGGCAACGTTAGCGAAGATCTCGTTCGCGCCGCTTTCATCCAGGGCGCAAACGACCCGGAACTCATCCGCACCCTGACGGGCAAAGATGGCATGCCATCCACATGGGATGCCATCATGACCGCAGCTAAACGCTTTGCGGAAACCGAGAGGCAACTGGGTAGAGATCTTCCACAGAGCACGAACCTCTACACCCAGAAGACGAGGGAAAACAACGTCCTTACCGCCCGATTAAACAAAAAGCGGAAGCTGGGCATTTGGCAGTCAAGGGTAAACTTTGACACCCCGTCCGGTTTCCAACATCGGTTGGGCGGAAGAGACAACATGAAACCGGAGAAGAACTCCAGGTGGACGCCACTCACAAAGATTGTGACCGAGATATTCGCCACGGAGGAGCTCCCGTGGCCAAAGGCTCCGTTTATCCGGCATCGCCACAACGCTGATCGGAGAAAGTATTGTGATTTTCACAAAGTCAAAGGACACAACACTGAAGAATGCTTAGACGTAAAGGACTTGGTCGAAGCATTTGTCAAGGATGGGACACTCGCGCACCTTGTGGCGAAGTGAGCGTCGAGCAGGCTGATGCGTGAACCCCACCTGGGGAAACGCACGAATAAAAATCGCAGCTTCAACAGAGACTACATACCGCGTAAACAACGATATCCCGAACAAGATACATGTCGGCTCGATGGTGCTCCCATCCAAGCCACGCCTAATGGGAGCTCAATTACACAGTTTGTATGTAGATCAATTCCAAATTTGTAAAGAAAAGGCCTAGAGCCACTTCTAATGGAAACGATTCTCCTTCAAATTGAAGCTGATGATTTTATATTTGTATTTTATGAACTTTGCACATGAAGATGCCGGTATCCGCCGCATCAAGTGAAGAATCGTTGCGTGGGGAAGGCGGCAAAACCCGCACAAACCCAAAAGCATCAAACCTTCACGCAGGTGAGTTAAAAGGGAAAAGGTTCAGCCATCCCACTATGTGAAAGTGCCGGTATATCCGCATGAATCCTGGTAGAGGAAGCTGAACACTAACCTATTAACAACCACGCGTTGAATGGTCGATTCGAACACTAATGCCGGTAGTCATTGCATCAAGAAGTCATTGCGTGGGGAAGGCGGCAAAACCCGCACAAACCCAAAAAACGACAGAACCTTCACGCAGGTCAGTTAAAGGGGAAAGGTTCAGCCATCCCACTATGTGAAAGTGCCGGTATATCCGCATGAATCCTGGTAGAGGAAGTTGAACACTAACCTATTAACAACCACGCGTTGAACGGTCGATTCGAACACTAATGCCGGTATTCACCGCATCAAGTGAAGAATCGTTGCGTGGGGATGGCGGCAAAACCCGCATAAACCCAGGGAATGACAAGACCTTCATGCAGGACAGTTAAAGGGGAAGAGTTCAGCCATCCCACTATGTGAAAGTGCCGGTATACCCGCATGAATCCTGGTAGCGGAAGCTGAACACTAACTCATTAACAACCGCGCGTCGAACGGTTAAAAGTCATTCTGAAAGGATAAGGAAAAACCTACGCGCAGGTCAGACATAGGTAAAGTTTAGCCATCCTACCAAGTGCAAGTGCCGGTCCTATCCGCACACGCACAAAGGGGGAAGCAAAACTTCAACCTACTGTCAACCACATTCAAGGTTAACTTATTCTAAACACTTGGGAAATCGCTAATTTAAACTAAGTATGCAAGTCATATAAGGTTTATAAAGCAATGAACCCAAAGGAAATAACAGTCTTATCCACAATAAGATTTGTATTTCACAAAGATATATTACAAAGAATGGCTGGGTAACTACCCGCCTACAAAACAAAATCTAGTCTATCCTAGCGGCGGGAAGGGATCTTCAGAATCAAGCTTCAGGACCACTTCCACTTGGACCCGCCCCATCAGTGGAGCGTGGCGGTTCAAGGAAAGCCTTGAGGATAGCAAGTCCATCATCAGCAGCAGCGACTTCCTTCACCTTCTCCACCACCGGATGCGGGAAGGCGGCATATTGGTTCACCGCTTGGTCATATGCAGCTTCGGTGTCCGCATCGAACAAGGGGAAGTTGGAAGGCGGGACGCCTTTCTCAACGAACCCTAGACCAAGCAGGAAGCCGGCCTTTTCCCCATCCTCATGAGAAGCGTTGAGGGCTGCGCTCATGGCATCATCGTAAGTAGTCTCTGAGAAGACCCGATGCACAACCTACAAAGAAAATACAAGTGTCAAACACCTTTTCTATGAACAAAGGAAAGCGTGAAGACGTAAAGCTAAACATACCTGAGACAACGCTTCTCGAAGAAGCCACTCCTTGGCAACCAGAGCTTCTTGGAGGGCGGCTTGAGCTTGGGTGCAGGCGCGTTCGGCTTCGCTTTTGTTAAGGTTGGCAAGTAGCACTTCCTTTGCGGCAGCCTCTTCGACGCCCTTAAGCTTCCGCTCGGTATGGTCAAGCACGCCCCTCTGGTCCAAGATCTCCTGGAGCTTCTTGGCATCTTCCATCGCCAAGGCATCATGAGCACGTTGGAGAGCCTCTAATTTGGCCTTGAGCTCCTCGTTCTCCACGCGTAAAGGCTCAGCAACGGCTTCAGCCTTGGTGGCCCTCTCGGTTGCGTTCCTCGCAGTCTCCTTAGCCAGCCGAAGCTGTTCGTTAACAGCTTGGGCAGCCTTGGAGCGGGCCTCGAGTCGCGCTTGAACCTCAACCTCGAGGGCCTTGAAGGCCTTCTCCTTCTCCGCAGCAGCTGCGGCCAACTGTTGGTTCTCCTCCCGAAGAGCCCGCGCTTGAGATACTTCCTTGGCGCGAGCTGCTTTCAACTTGTCGTTTTCACGACAAAGCAGCTCGACGCGTGGCTGCATCCGGGCCTGGAGAACCCGAAGCTCATTGGTTAGCCTACCCTCCTGGTAGCTAGCCATGGCTTCCCCCCAACGCACCATGGGGAGCAGCGTGGCGAGCCCATTCCAGGCACTCCACAGGGGTACGAAGGGTTGTTCCTCGGCGGATGTTCCATCGCGGAACATACACTTCATTGGAATCCGACACTGCAAAAGAAACAAAGCAGTTAGGAAAAGATGAAGAAAAAATATAAAGGCCAAAAGAACCCTACGCACCTGTAGGGTCGATCACAGGCCGATAGCCACCGAACCCATCGCCTGAACCTAAGGGAAATCCATCCAAAAGGTCGGGCAGATGGGAAGGTGACAAAGATTGGCGAAAAGCCCTGCGCGTACCTGATGGGCCGGCCGTCGTTGCCGGTGGCGAAGGCATAGTAGCGGCCGCCGTGGTCGCCGCCGCAGAATCTGCAGCAATCGTAACTGCCGGCTCGGTGAAAGATGCTGTAAAAATCGCACTTACCACCGGCGGTGACGTCATCTCGGCTGGAACAGTCGGCTCAAAGGAGTGAGCAACTGATCCAGCGGAAGCAGGCGCAGGCGCCTGGGTCGTCGCCTCAGGTAGGCTGACCGAGCCTACCGTCATCGGCGGAGAGGTACTCCTCTGCGCTCCACCCTGGAATGCGTCAACATCCACGCCTGCACAAGAAGATAAGTGTTTCAATAAATTTATAAAGTGATAAATCTACAAAGATAAGAAGGATGTTTGTACTTACGGGCTTTCTTGAGCTTGAACGTACGGACGGGCGGGGACGAACCCGATGGAGCCGGTCTCTTGATGCCGGTCACCGTCGTCGTCATTGGTTCTCCGGAGGTAACAGTCGTAGCCTCCGGAACAGTGGTCTTCTCACCACCGGGGTTCCCCGCCACCTCTTCATTATCTGACTCAGTGTCAGATAGGAGCACTGGATCGGCTGTGGAGGCCGCCTTCTCCTTCCCTTTCCCGCCGGCAGCCCTCTTCTTCCGCACTAACGGAGGACCATCTGCGGATTCCTCAGAAGAAGACAGGATGTCAGGAATTCCAGCAGCGGGTACAGCACTGAGGGGTGGAGGAGAGAATGACGCCTTACCTGGCCGCCGGTGGCTCAGGATCTCGTGGCCCAGCGGATAGACCTCCACAAATCGATCCGCTGTTTGCTCCAGGATGGGCAACTCGTTCTCGTCAAGAGCACGAGTACCCACCCGCACGGGACCGTCAGCTTCCCGCGGGTACAGGAGCGACTCCAAATCGTTCCCCTCTGAAAGAAAAGAAACAGTTAGAAGACAAACTCATATCAGCAAGAAAGACAAGACATACCATAAGGAATAGAATTCAAACCGTATTCGAGAAGGATGGGAAACCGAGACGCCTCCTTCCATACCCGGCTCATCCCCAGCATCACCATCCCGGACTCCGGAAACCGGTAAACCGGAGACTGGACCCGAGATATCTTCGCGAACCACTCCGCCTCCTGGTAGTTGGAAGCGTGAAGGCTCGGAAGCGCTTGCCCCTTCTTAAACTTCATGGCAATGGGGATGGCGCGGGCAGAAATGTAGAAGAACTCCCGCTTCCACGATCGGAGACTGCGCTCGGTCGCGCAAATCTTCAAACCCTTGATCCGGGTTGTCAGGGTGTACCACCCCTGGATGCACCTCCAAGTATAGAAGGTCATCAGGCGGTCCACATAGGGCTCAATGCCCAGAATTCGGTACACCCACTCGAAGTGCCGAACCTTGGCAATCGCCATCGGATGCCCTCGGTCAGGTGCACACCGTGCCTCTCCAGGACACGGTACACAAACTTTGTCAATGGGAACCTAAGGTTCCCATAAACAAAGAATGCAGCATATACCCCGATCTTGCCACTGGGGGCATCGTACACAGTCTGCTGAGGTTCAGGAAACTCAGGCTCAAGAGACTCAAGCATGAATTTCCTGACAACATACTGGTACAGATCGATAGGTAGAGCACACTGGCACTCGCCAGCAGTACTCCTATCGTCGGCTACAGCTTCAGCATCATGAGAAGACATATTGCAGAGAAAGAAGAAACGATTTCGGAGGAATGCTCAACTAAATAAGAGAGTATTCACCAGAAATCGCCTTAGAGATGAAGAGAAGAAGTGAAGATGTGAATTACAAAGGACCCTCTTCCCCTTTATATAGGGATCGCAATTAATGCGATGAATTTAATGCGGAGGAGAGAGAAATTGAAGGTGCAATGAAACCGTGACATGTGGCACCAGGCAAGCTGGCAACAGCTGTTGAAAGGACGAGTGAATTTAATTTAGCGGCCACGCGCCCGAAAAATCGCGCCCACGGGCCGTAAAAAAGCGTCTGGAATGACCATATAATGTCACGTCGCCATAACTTCCAGCACGTCCTGACACAGTCAGAAGAAACCGTCGCACGACGACTGTTCTTATCCTTTCACCAACTTTTCAAATTTCAAAAATTCAAAAAGATTCGAAAAGTAAGCGGGAAAAACCCCTTACCCTGGCTATCCAGTTGACCATAAGACGGCTACGGGTACAGTGTTAAGGCAAAACCCTTCACATACCTAGCACCCGCGGGGAACAGAGGCCAAGAATACTTAATTATGAAGCCGGGTGCGGGTACAATGTTAAGGCAAAACCCTTCACATACCTAGCACCCGCAGGGCACGGAAACCGGAAAAACCCAATTATGAAGCCGGGTGCGGGTACAGTGTTAAGGCAAAACCCTTCACATACCTAGCACCCGCAGGGAACGGAAACCGGAAAAACCCAATTATGAAGCCGGGTGCGGGTACAGTGTTAAGGCAAAACCCTTCACATACCTAGCACCCGCAGGGAACGGAAATCGGAAAAACCCAATTATGAAGCCGGGTGCGGGTACAGTGTTAAGGCAAAACCCTTCACATACCTAGCACCCGCAGGGAACGGAAACCGGAAAAACCCGACTATAAAGCCGGGTGCGGGTACAGTGTTAAGGCAAAACCCTTCACATACCTAGCACCCACAGGGAAGTGAAGCCGAGAAAATCTTGGCATTCCACCCAACTACAAAACGGGCACAGGTACAGTGTTAAGGCAAAACCCTCCACATACCTAACACCCGTAAAAAGTCATACCTCGGCACCCAATTGTAAGTCGGGCGCGGGTACAGTGTTAAGGCAAAACCCTTCACATACCTAGCGCCCGCAGGGGATTAAACGCCAGGAACACCTCGGCAACCATAAGTCAGGTGCGGGTACAGTGTTAAGGCAAAACCCTTCACGCACCTAGCCCTGCAGGGATTTAACGCCAGGGATACCTTGGGAGTAAAGTAACTAATAAGACGAAGTGCGGGTACAGCGTCAAGGCAAAACCCTTCGCATACCGAGCACTCCATGGGAATTGAAACCAAGAAGGATCTTCTGGGCCATGCTTGCAGAAACGGGATTAACATCCCCGCATAGCGGGAACGTCAAGAACTAGATTGTTTGAAACTTCAGGATGGAATTGGTGGTTATAACATGATTGATCACTATGTTCAAAACCACCAAGACCTCATGGAGAATCTACACAAAATGTTCTAAACGCTCCTGACTTGCGGGGAGGTTACAGACCTATCCGCATCATCCCAGAGATCAAGCAGAACGTTGGGAAATTCTGCGTGACATTGGGAAACCCGTGGGTAAGACTTCCCGCGGAAAACCCATAAAACTAAACCCTTTTCAAAAACCCCTTGCTTAAGTCCAAAAGTTCACCTCACTTTATTAAACATTCATGAGAAGAACATTGGACTGGGGGGACTTGAAGAGGTAGGTCCCAGCAGAGGCGGTTAGGACCCGCAAGACTTCCTTAAAAGGAGACGTCTGCGCAGTTGAACACGCAAGACTCCTTAAACGGACGTCTGCGCAGTTGAACCCGCAGACTTCACCATAGGGACGTCTGCGCCGGGACCTACCAAACCTGCAGGACCCACCACGCTCAGAGTTGTGACGACCTCACATGCGGTACGCAAGCTGGTCCCGCAGGAAATGCCTCCCTATGGTTTCCAAGTATCCCCTGTTCCCGCAGGTGCGGATACCCGCCATTAGGGACTGGCCACCCGCGCAGCATGGCTACACGCATAAGGCTCAGACTCGTAATAATTCAGTAGTCACCTGAAGAAGGAATGAGCAAAGCCGGGAACATTCCCGCATAAAGGCGGGAGGGGGAAAACTCCCGCCTAAATGAGCCAGTCCGTATAATAATGGAGGATCTTTTGTGTGATACCTGACGAGGTATGGACAAAAGATCTGACCAACGATACGACAGCTCACTGACAGCAGCATGGCAACACGCCACAGCACTGTGACCATTAGCCGCCGCCTGCTCACCAACTCCTGCCATACCATGTGCCTAGCCTGTAGTTGGTGGAAAAGGAAAAGTGAACAGCACGCCTGGTCACTGTCAGCCGCTACCTATCCACCAATTACCAGCAGAGCACGTGCGTAGGCCACAGTTGGCAGAGTAATAGGCCGGCTAAACCTCCTTGGAAACCCACCTTCGGCTATAAAAGACATCAAATGGTAATATCATTTCATCATCTAATATCTTGTATAATTTACCTGATAACTGCTCTAGTATTAATAATATACTTTTATATTCAAAGAGTAATATAGACTGATTCTCACGCCGGAGGGTGGTCACAAGGAGGAACCCCCCCCCCTTTCTTAGTGACGAGCTCACGGTGTCTGTTTTGCAGGTTATCGGAAGGACCATCTTGCCGGAATTAACCCCTCGTGGGAAACGTCTATCTAACCCTCAGGTTACTCGTAATCTGTCGTGGGTTCGACTGGTGTTTCTTCAAGACATGAATCAGGATATAACCTTTTGACGTTTATGATAATAAGACAATTTGTAATATTAAAATCAGCCAAATCACATTGACTAATACCCAACTTTTGACTCACAAGCCAAATTTCATCCCATAATAATAAAACTATTAGTTAAAAGTCATCAATGATTCAATGTACCTCATGATACGTGATGATTTAAAATACATGAAAATTTACAAGAAGGGCTTAAAATGGCCATCATATAATTGTGATGCTTAATTCATTTATCTTAACAGATCCTCATGGATCAATCAGTCGGATCAGAAATTTGATCCATTGCTGGTTTGGTTCGTTAGGGTTAGAGCAATTTTACTTACTATATTTTTTTGTAATTCTTGATTTTTTAACTGGCATAATTTAAACTCAAAACCCTCGTATAAACTAAAGAGCCATATATAAACTAAATACATTATGATGAATTTAGTTAATCTCTTAATTTTTAAGATATTTTTTTATTAATTTAGTTTCTTTTTTTATTTATTTACAAGAAAAAATATACATACTTTTTACCTTTTAAACGCAGATGAATACAATATAGTTATATCAAACGCTCAATTTAATACAGCATTTCAAATTAACTATAATATCATCCAACCAGTAAGGAGTGTTTGGATGAGCCTTTAAATTTGCTTATTTGATTTTTAAAAAACAAAAACTATCTAGAAAAATTCCTCAAAAAAAGCTCCAAAATAGGGCTTTTCAAAAGTTCTTTTATTTTTCAAAAATCAAATAAGCAAGCTTGAAAAGCTTACTCAAACACCTCCTAAACCATGACCCATTCAAGAACACCATTAAGGAGGAAACTCACACCATTGTGAGAAAACTCTATTGATTCAGGTTTCGAACATGAGACCTCTAGAATCCCAAACCTTAACAATCTTTCCCATGCCATTGAACCAGAAGACCAATAACAGTTAAAGCTCACTATCTAGACGACAATAACATAAAATTGATGTGACGCCTTAACTATCCTTTCTTAATTAAACTACAAACACAGCATAAGACAACTAGTCCAATAACCAATTCGAGACGGTAAAAAACTAAAAACCAACATGTTTGGACAAATTAACAGTTTTTTAATAAACACGTGTTTCAACTTTGTTGGTCCAAAACTGAAAAGGCCAGGACCAAAAGTTAGTGGCCTTTCGAATCCACACAACCTTATTCTAATCTAACCATAGTTAACCCCACCTCTAGTAAAACACTAACCATCGTTAACCCACCAAATGTTTCGGTCCATCTCCATTTCACCCCTTTCAAATATTATCAAAATCAGAAACTCACAAATCGAAGACTTTTGGCCTTTACAAATCACTTTCTCTCTCTTCATCTCTCAATCAATTTTGTTCTCTTATCGTTGTCGATGTTCCTAATTCGGATTCTAGCGATCTGTTTATAGATACCCAGTTCAAATCTTGAATCAATTTGGCTGATGATATTTAGGGCGAATGTCTGAAACCCTAGTTTTGTACTGTTTGAGACTGATTTCACTCTGAGCTAAACCTGAGCTCAATTGGTGATCTGGGTTTTGTTTAATTGTTGTTTGATTTGAGGTTTGGGTATAAATAGAAACGATTTATGATAGTTTGATTGGTACGTGGTGTAGGTAACCCTAATAAAGGTAAAAGTGATTTTATGTACTTGATTTTGTTCAAGATTTGCTTTTTATATAAGAAACACTTGAATAATTGAGTCATCATGACTACTGAGTTGGATAACTCGTCGGCGGTGAACGAGTCTACAGTTTCCGGCGAAGCTAGTTTCTCTTCTCCGGCCAATCAGACGGCGGCGCCGGTTGAAACACCGGCCAAACGGAAGCGTAATTTAGCCGGAATGCCAGGTAATTGTTAATGGTTTAGTTTTTAATGAATTGTTTTTTTTTTAATTTTGATGTTTATTATTATTATTATTATTATTATTATTATTATGTTATGTTAGCAGCCTTCATTAGGAGTTAGTTGTATTTTGGATTAACGAGTAAATATCCGTAATTAATCGTAATTTAGATGAAAATTAACATGATTTTTTTGTTACAATATACTTTTCGACGTATAGATCCAGATGCTGAAGTGATTGCTCTTTCTCCGAATACTTTAATGGCTACGAACCGATTTATATGTGAGATTTGCAATAAGGGGTTTCAGAGAGACCAGAACCTGCAATTGCATAGAAGGGGACATAATTTACCATGGAAGCTTAAACAGAGGACAACGAAAGAGATTAGGAAAAGAGTCTATGTATGTCCCGAGCCGTCGTGTGTCCACCATGATCCAAAACGGGCGTTGGGTGATCTTACCGGGATTAAAAAGCATTTCTGTAGGAAACACGGTGAGAAGAAATGGAAATGCGATCAGTGTTCGAAAAAGTACGCGGTGCAATCTGATTGGAAAGCTCATTTGAAAGTATGTGGAAACCGAGAGTATAAATGTGATTGTGGAACTTTGTTTTCAAGGTTACATTTTTACTTTACCGTAACATCATTTCTAATTGTGTTTACGATTTTGTAAAGTATTGAAAATATCATTTTCTTTATGTGAAGGAGGGATAGATTTATCACCCACCGAGCGTTTTGTGATGCGTTAGCGGTTGAGAGTGCCAAAGGCCCACCCAAAGATGAACCTACCAAGGAAGATGAAAATCCGACACCTCTAGCTATTGAGTCGGCCCCAGAATCAGCCTCAACAGCTTCACCGCCGCCACCGCCCACCCCACTGCCGCCTCCCTCACCGCCTGCGGCCACCCCTGCAGTGCCCATAACATCTTCAGTTTTGTGTATTGCAAAGACTCCAGGTATACATACAACATAAAGTTTAAAACTTTAACTGTCACCCTTTTTTTATGTTAATGAAATCAAGATTCTATCAATTTATTTCGTTTGGGATCTCATTAGAAGCACATTTCGTGTTTACAGATTTGCCAGAAATTGCAAAGATGAACCAGGAACCTAGACCCGTTTTGGAAACCCCGCCACAATTGGTATCCGGGTTGACCCGAAGCTGTAATGTTAGTTGCAGCTCAGCTAATACAGGAAGCACAAGTAGCAGTGTATTTGCTAGTTTATTTGCATCATCAACGGCATCAAAAAGTTTTCAAGTTCAACCTCAAAGTCAAAGTCAAACAACTGGATTCAAAGATTTTATCCAAACCATGACCCAACCGACACCAACACCCACACCCGATCTTACACTTCCATCTCCGGTTCAAGAACCCGTGTCACTCTGCTTGTCAACCAATCAAGGGCCATCAATTTTCAGGCAATACGCTCTGTCACCTCAGCCCGCCATGTCAGCAACAGCATTGCTTCAGAAAGCTGCTCAGATGGGTGTATCGGCTTCTGGTGCATCGCTTCTTAGAGGTTACGGTCTCGAGCGAGATGAGACGGATGGTGGTGCGTCTATAGGGCTTGGGCTAGGGGTGGGCTATGACGGACGGGCTGGCTTGCAAGAGCTCATGATGGGGCCAAAGCTTGCGACTCTTGATTTTCTTGGGTTGGGTATGGCGGTTGTTGGTGGGACCACCAATGGTTTGTCGGCCCTGATGACTTCAATTGGCGGTGGTCTTGGTGGTACAACTGCAGTTTCGTCCTTTGGGCGTGGCGGCAGTGGTGAGTTTACTGGAAAAGATGGGGGCCCGCAGTAGATGGATCGGATTGTAAGTAGAGTTATATTTTGCTTATTTATGTAATAGCTTGGTAACTCTTGTTTGTTGTAAGTAGCTTAAGTTATATGAAGTTTTTTACTGTTGATGTAAATTATAATTATAATTATTATTATTTTAATTTTTATTTTGTATAGTTAAGTCTAGAAAGAGAAACATAAAGTGACTCTGGATCTTTGTTTGCTATGAAGGGATCAACCCATGCCAACTTGTTTTTCTTAAGATTCTATTATTGTTGACTTTTAAATTTGAAAATATGTCTGGCTTAATAATTTGCATCATTTCAAGGAAGTGCTTGTTAATTTTTTAGATGGTTGACTTTTTTAGTCTTACTTTACATATTGAACAGAAGTTGGATTATTTACCCGGTCTTAAGTTCTTAACTAGGGATGGCAGTGAAACCCGAACGCGATGGGAAAACCCGATATCCGATATAATTGGGACGGGTCTTACCCGTCCCATTAGGGTTTGGGACGGGTCTGGGATTAGTTTTTTAAATTTTTCGTGGGTTTGAGACGGGTCTGGGATTTCTAATATACCCGATTACCCGATAATATGGATCTATTTACCCGATTATGTACCCGAAGTACCCAATAACTATATATATATATATGTATGTATGTATATATATGTAAATATAAAAATTAATATTTCTAATTTGTGTTAATGTAGTGTTAATTTTTTTACATTCTAGTAGTGTTCAAGACCATTAAAAGAATATTATGTGTATATCAATAAACAATCAATTAAAAAAAACATATTGACCAGTTGCATATTGTCAAAACCTTACGGGTATAACCTACGGGTATTTTTAATAAACTAACGGGTATACCCGAAACCCGTGGGTATATCCGAGACCCGATGGGTAATTACCCGATAAATACCCAACGGGTCTGGGACGGGTCTGGGATGGGGTTTTATAAACGGGTCCGGGTCTGGGAATACCTAGACCCGTCCCATACCCGACCCATTGACTCTTAAGTATGATGGTAGATGTCACATTGGTGGCTTGAGGGCGGCAGTGATGTAGTTGAAATTGTTTTTATGTTTAAAGTATTACACTTCAGACTATCGTATTAGTTACCAACTTTAATTCACAAAATGAATTGTAACACACTCACAAGTAGTAGTTCTCCTTCCACGATATCTATTAGGAAGTTATATGGATTTGTGTTAAGATAACTGTTGCGTATATTTAGATACTAGTTTAGTGACGGATCTAAGAACGCACATGAATTGTGTCAAAATGGGTTGGTCGAAAAGGATAGGATCGACACGATCAATATATTTATTCAAATGATTTACGATTAAAGTGTTTAATAATGGGATCGTACTATGTTACTACTGAATTAAGTTTTTCCTATAATTTGTGGGTCAGTGGCCCCTCAATAATTCCAATGGTTGTTAAAAAAATTAGTAGAGATTTGCCGCAAGCCATTGCAGATTGTTTATGTCGCATATATATTGACACGTAAGTTAAAAACGTTATTTATTAAAAATAAGTTTTATCTGAATTGATTTCATTTGTGTTATTTGCATGTTTTTAGTGTTGACAATAGCGTCGTTAGGTGTTTTTACACTTAATTGAAATGAACTTTAACTACTTTTCACTAGTAATGTGAAGAAAACAAATGTAACACTAAACTTGTACGTAACAATTATCTAAGGCGATTTTTATAATTTAACTTATCGTTATTTATTATTGGAAAATTGGAAATAAATAATCCCATCCTTTGTGTATTGCCCGATAATAATCCTAGCTTTAAAAATCACTAGCAACAGTCCCACCTTTTAACTACTTTTGTCTCACTGGTTTTCAGTTAAAAAATACTTAACGTCGTTATGTTTTTTTCCCTAGTTTCAAACCGATGTTTTAGGGCTTTTGATTGAAAGAACGATACGAGTCGACCGATGTAAAACTTATCTCGAAATGGTGATCCAAACGGCAAAACAATGTTTCAATTCGGGTGCTTGAATTTCCAATTAACAAAAATCAAGCCATTTGAATCACCGTTTCATTTATAAAGTTAATTAGTACGCTAGGAAATTAGTTCTACATATATCACAATGCTACTAGACCATGCGATATACGGCGTTCAATGAAACTATGATAAAAAACCAAAGTAAATTACATGATTGGTCCATTGTTTACTTAGTTGTAACAAGTTGACGATTTTCATTAACTCACATTAAATTATCTATCAAGTCCTTGATAAAATAAGTACTGTATTAAAAAAAAAAAAATTCAAACCCCAGCACTTGGTATGGTTGAAGTTGTCGGCGCATTAGATAAACCAGGGCCGTCTCCGAGAATCACTTATAATTTTGGGGTCTGAGACGAGTAAAAAGCGAGGCCTTAAAATTATGCTCTAACTATGTGAAAGACAATTTTACCAATAGGGTTGCCTTTTAAAAGCCCAATATGGACTAAAACAAAAATAATAAAAATAAATAAGTTATTAAAATGACTCATATAAAACACAAATAGTTTTTTTCCAGCGAAAAAAAAAACACCAATATTATGGGAATTGAACCCATATGAAAAAAAAAGAACAACTAACTATGCGAATCGAACCAATAACCTTTAATTTCATAGTCTAACACTCTTTCCATTCAACCAATAACTCTGCTTGTCATTTTTTGTTTTAACATAAAATCTACCTATACTAATAAAAAAAATAATGAGATTGATGTAGCAATCCCATATTCAGTCTTGGCTAATTTTTTCCGCTCAAATTCCCAATATCTTTTTATATGCATTATATGATCTTTCCATATAAATAAAGATTATATATTCTAAAATTGGACAATTTATAATAAAATAAATCATGTTTATTGCAATTTAGATGAGAAAATATAAAACTAAACATGGAATTGAAATATTTAACCATTCTTAATTTTAATTTATAATATATAATAATGTCATACATAATAATATAAAAAAGAATATACCAATAATAATAATAATAATATATAATTTCTCAAATTACGTTTTTTATTTAAAAATTAAATCACTTTTTCTTAATATCTTAATTTTTCTAAATATCTATATTTTATAACATAACAACAAAAATATGTATGTATATATATTTTCTATTTTAAAAAATCTTTTCATATGTAAAAAACAAATTTAATTAAAAGGAAAAAAAAAGAACCTAATGGATCTGTTACATTAATAGCTAACCAACTCTGTATTTATTTAATATAACAAAATTCGAATTCTTTTTACAAACTTTTCTATATTCTACCTTATATATATTGAAAATATTGCAATTGCAGTTGATCAATGTGTTATGGATTATATCAACTCTATCATACATCCATTATTGTAATTTTTCCTATCCAAGTTTTTCTTTTGATTTGTTATGAAATTACATATCAAAAACATTATATATATATACAATGTGCAACTTTCTGTTGCATTGCTGTTGGTACATGCTGCTTCATGATTTGTACATTGTATTGCTGTGGTACATGTTTCATAATTTTTACATTAATTGATATTTAGTTTTAGTTTTGTGGTTATAGTCTTTTGATTATGATGATTTTAAGCTAAAAATAAGTACTTTCTGATGCAGCGCAAGTTTGCTAAAAAATAATTATTAAGACAAGAATTGAATTGTTGGTGCTTTTTGTTCTATTCTTGTTTGATGATATGCATGATTTATGATGACGATTGTATTGAGTCTGCATTATTTGCCATATTAAACTAAACCCTATTTGAACATGTTACCACTGCAGTACTGCACCAACTCCAAACAATCCCTCTTTCACCATATGTTACTACTCATTTTGTAATGATACACAAAGTTACAGCAAGTAACAACATTAAAATAGTCTAATATATATCATCACCTACAAGTACGAAACCATAATGCTAAAACATTAGGCATGTGATATATTTTGGTAAAACACACATATTTTACAAACTTTCATTACTTACCTACTTTGCAAACAGGTTGATTAAAATGGAGGCACAAAGAATTATCAAGCCAAATGAATTACAACTGGCACATTTGGTTCAGGTGTTGAGGGTGTTAGACTCGATTGTTGAGTGTACGGCAGATTTATCAAACATGATGAAAGTTGATTTAGAGTGAAATATTTTACTCAAGAGAACATTTTGCACAAATTAAATTGTTTCAAAGGATGTCCGTTTGGCAGTCAAAGCTATTACAAGTCCACCGACAACAAGTTTTTAGCGTTTGAAGGTATCCAAGTTTTTTCTCTGGTTTCTCGGATCAAGTTCTTTGGGTTTTGTGTTGGTAAGAATCTATTTCGACTACCGACCCAACATATGATGCGTTAATCGGGTTAGAACAGGCCAGGTAAGTCAAGCAATCGCATGAACGTGTAGATTTGCGATATGACATGTAATAGGTTGTGTTAAACACTTATACACCAATTAGGCCTTTAATCGGATTTAAAGAATAGACCCATTGTATGGAGTATGTTTTGAAGAATATTACGCTGTAAATAGTCAACTTTTGTATGATTTTCGTGTCTATAAAAATCCTCATGGTAGTAATTTTCTGTTATTCTTTGTGGTAAACTCATCCTAAATCTATACCAAGTAATAGTGTAATTGAACTTTTGTTTTCTTTATGAATTTATAAGGCATTTGGTTAACACGAGTAACTTGCAGTGAAACGTAAAACCAACCGTGAAGCGTGGGTCTGTTTACTAGTTTCCAACAAAAATCAATGTTTCAATGAACTCATAATCAGCATCTTTTTTTTCAACTTTTAAAACTTTAACGCCACAGTGGCATTGGTCGTGAGTGAGTTCTTTTATTAGTAACTTTTTTTATTAAATTGATAAAAATCAATAAATGGTTATATGATTTTTTAATTATGTTTTATGGTTTGCAATAATGGGTAAAAACGTGAAGGCGATGGGTGTGACAATTGGGATACTACCACGGATGAGATTGAAGTGTAAGTAGTTACAACTTTGAAACATATAAACTTGCCACATCTTGTAAGCCAACTTCTTGCATTCAAGTATTGCTTTAACATTGAACTTTATATTTGTGTCGTCTTGCATCTTATTTTATTAATAGTACACAACAAAAAAAATATACGCTTAACAATAAGCCCAATGCCAAAGAAAATGCATTGTGTGGTTGAGATCATTAGTCATTTCGGTTGCTTATTTTATTTAATGAAAGATTTATTTTTGAGAGATTAACTGCATCTATAAAATATCCACTTTACTCATGTTTATGGCAATTTCCTTTAAAAAGTTGCCAATTAGTAATCCTTTTTTATTTTTCTCAAATTTGTAAATTTTAAACTTTTTGGTACTTGTAGTATATATATTCAAATATATTTGTAATACATATTTTACATAATTATGTTTTTATGCTTAACATTTTTTATTTATTTATTTCAAATAATTCATTATATTAATTTGCACATTGACAAATCCTGTGTAATATACGGGTTCTAAAGCTAGTTATATATAAAATACAACTTTACTTTTTTAACAATTATGGGTCTCTCAAAAGAGTGGGCCTGGATCCGTCGCTCCTCCTTGCCCTCCCTTTAGGCCGGGCCTGAGATCAACCAATGCTTATTAGCTAGGTAGTCAGAGGCGAGCTAGGCACACGCCTAGACACTTAAGCGAGGTGTACCAAGCTATCTCATAAAATTTTGAAGCTTTATATCATTTTCAAGTTTGGTTAATGGTTATAGTATTCCAAACTATATTTATAAATAATCGCAATAGATGTAAAGATCACCGAAATAGAGGTATAAAATTTTAAAAACACAAACTAACCCGTTTCAGTTAAATTCGGTGAATGAAGACACATAACCATAACCAAATGATCCGTTCTTAGTTAGATTCAATTAACGAAATTAAAACCTAGTTCACATACACTACCCCCTTCATTTCTTCCTAAACCCAAAGCCCTAAAACATGGCGTCATCATCGTCTTCCACTCTCCTCCGCCGCGCCCGCCACCTCTCCACGGCCGCCACCAACCTCACAAACCCATCTCCGATGACCATTTCCAAAGCCAAATCCAAGCTCCGAAAAGAACACGACACTGACAAAGCCCTAGACATCTACTCAACCGTCAAAACCAACCACTCATCTTCCTCACCTGGATCCGCCCACCACGCCCAACAGATCACCGTCCGCCGCCTCGCCAAGTCCCACCGGTTCAAAGACATTGAAACCCTCATTGAATCCCACAAAAACGACCCAAGAATCGTTGAAGAACAGTTTTTCTCTTCGCTTATTAAATCGTACGGTATCGCCGGAATGTTTGACCAGGCGCTTAAGACTTATACCCAGATGGAAACCCTTAAAACCCCCAGGTCAGCTTTGTCCTTCAATGCCTTGCTTACTGCGTGTTTGAATTCGAAAAGGTTTGACCTTGCACCCCAACTGTTCGACGAAATGCCGGCAAAGTACGGGTTTAGATTAGACGGGTATTCTTATGGGATTTTGGTTAAATCTTATTGTGATGCGGGTAAGCCTGAGTTGGCGATTGAGAAGCTGAAGGAAATGAGTGAAAAGGGGATTCAGATTTCGGGTATTACGTATACGTCGATAATACACTCGTTGTACAAGAAAGGGAGTTCGACGGAAGCTGAGAGGGTTTGGGATGAGATGGTGAGTAAAGGGTGTGTGATTGATGTTGCGGCGAATAATGTTAGGATAATGAACGCGGTGGACGGTGATCCGGAGAATATTAAGAAGATGATTCAGGAGATGAGTAATTCGGGGTTGAAGCCGGATACGATAAGTTATAATTATTTGATGACTTGTTATTGTAAGAAGGGGATGATGGATGAAGCGAAGGAGGTGTTTGATGCGTTGGAAGGAAACTGTTGTAACCCGAATGCTGCTAGTTTTAGGACTTTGATTTATTATTTGTGCTTGAATGGGCGGTTTGAGACCGGGTATAAGGTGTTTAAACAGAGTGTTGCGGCTAACAAGATACCGGATTTTAATACTTTGAAGTATTTGGTTGAAGGGTTGGCGAAGAAATCGAAAACCAAGGAGGCGAAAGGGATGATTAGGACTATGAAGAAGAAGTTCCCGCCGAATCTTTTGGTTGCTTGGAGTAAAATCGAGAAGGAACTTGGTTTAGTTAGTGTTGAAACTGAGGCTGCAAAATAAGGTGGGATTCCGGTGAGGAAGATGATAGCTATAGTGCACACTGATACAAGATGTTTCATTTGGTGGCCTGATCTTGTTAACAAGGTAATAAGTGTTACAAGGCTTTCTTCTTGTTGGATATTGAGTTTTGTTTGGTTATAAACAAATACATTAGTTTGAGTAATTTATTAGCTCAAATATGGAGGCTCTAAGATGACGTCGGTCATTAGTTTTATGTTAGTTAGAAGCTTTTTTTTTTGTTATATGCATGAATTTTTAGATTTGGTGGTATGCATCTTTTATCTTTGCAAGTTGTAATATGAAGTTTTGAATTTGGGAGTGTTTACAACTTTACATGCTTCAAGTTTTGTGTTATGCTTGCAACTTAGGAAGTGAGTATTGTGCAGGCCTTGAGACTTTTAGTAATGTGCAGGGTTTGGTTAATTCATTTTTTGAAAACCAACTTCTACGGTTTGGTTTCGGGCTATGGTTTTTAACTTAACTGAACCGAATAACCAAACCAACCTTCTTCAGTAAGCTATTAAATCTTAAGTTTCTGGACAGGCCTAGTGTATAATATGTCCAAGTATACCTTTTTAAGTTCATATGTAGAACTTTTGTAGATAAATTCAGAATTTGTTTAAATGTTATTGAGAATTTGGGAAGCGGCGTGAAAAGGTTTATACCTATTTTAGGCTTCATACGAGGTGCAGAAATCATCTATATTCTATAAAGTTACATGCATTTTCAATATTGTGATAAGTTGATTATCAGATGGTTATTGTTTATCTAGCTGTTAACCTACCCAAACCAAATCGTGAGCACCAAACATTTAAAGCTCACATTCATCATATGGCTGTCTGAGCCAAAACCGAAATTGAAATCGAGGAAAAAATCAGTTGGTTATTATTCTCCAATATCTGTTGTCTCGTTCGGTTGGGCTCAAAACTGAACCTTCCTCTGAACATCCATTACTTGACGTGGTTTCTATTTTTCATATGAACAAAATATCAAGGCAAAACTTGGTCTTGTGGGGTTCTGTTATGAATGCAAGATTGTGTTGTGGGTTCATTTTATAATAATTGTTTGGATCATTCTTTTTTAGACTCAAATGAAACTTTTACGTCTCCTGAGTCTCAATATCTTTTTCTTTAGGGCACCTACTAAACAAATACATTAACATGAATTTGGAATTTTCGATCATAGTAAGAGTTTACTTGTGATTTCTTTGTGCTTATTAAAATTATACAACGGGTTAATTGAGTTTACAAATTATACAACTAGTTAATAAAAAATTGTTGAATTAAAACGACTCAAAATTGATGAGCTCCACCCTTCACCATTATGGCTCTATTGTCACCGCCGCCTCCTCTGTCACAACCGACGCCAACCACCCCCCTTCAACTTCCTCCATCGCTACCCCCCACCATGATCTGCCTTTTGTTGTATAGATTTCCTTGAGCATTGTAATCCTGACTACTACTATCGCCAACATTACGATAATTATCTATTACGGCTAATGAGCACGACGCAAATAAAGTGACCTATTTCAAGCGATTCTGTTTTGCTCAGAACATGAGCCATACGAATAGATACTTTTAAGATAACATATTAGATTACGAAAGCCAAATTTTACATGATGGATTTTTCATCATCATCATCATCATCGTCGTACTCAGTATATCCCACCAATAGCAATGCTATGGTAGGGTCTGAGGAGAGTAAGATGTAGACAGCCTTACCTCTATCCCATAGGGATAGAGAGGCTGCTTCCGGTGAGACCCCCGGCTCGATAGTAGTTTTGCATCAAGCCTTGGACATAAGGCATATAGCACTCAATCATCAGGACACCGGCTGATCGGGGCATGTGCCCTTGTCTTTCGGCTATCAACGCCACCACACGATGCCTGATTAACCTTCCGCCACTTTTAACGTTATTTTCACGAGATTAGTAAAATAACGTCAAAATTAGTGCAATTTTACTTTTGCCCACCCGAGGGTTCACACATATATACATTATATGCGCGCACCGCAAGCAGGGCGTATGATGGATTTTTAACAGCACTAAAAATGTAACCTTAAACTTTAACATGACACCCTTCGGTAGAGGTGCACAAATTGGGTATTAGAAAACCTGGGTGGTTCGAGCATGGAACCAGGCTCGAGTATGATCGGGTATTGGAAAATCGGGTATTAGTAATACACGGGTCGGGTCGGGTCTGGGTCTGGGTCTGGGTCCGGGTCTTGGCTTGAAAAACCATACCCTATGTACCCGGTCCGAGTCGGGTATTGAACCGGGTCTTCAATACCCGGGTATTTGAATACCCTATTTCTGGGTATTGAAAAAACCCGTTTTTAGGGTATTTGAATACCCTGTTTCAAGATATTAAAAAACCACTTTTCTGCAGGTTCTTTTATTAACGAGCCTGCTTCGTTTTTTTATTCTAACTCTATTTTTTTTGCATACAAATTTCAAAGTTCATTCTAACAAATGTAAACAACTAAACAATGATATAAAAAACATATATTTTACGTGTTTTAAATAGTTGTTTGATAAATCAAAAGGCGCTGTTCTAATAAGTATCTATATCAAATATGTGCTTCAAAAATTATTCATTGGAGAACGACAATAGATCTGTGGGTAGCCACACAACCACCGTCAAGTGCCACACATACACATGTGCACAAACACTAATATCCGGGTATGCAAAAAAATCCAGTTCGGGTATGCAAAAAACCCGGTTTGGGTATGCAAAAAACCCAGGTTTCGGGTATAACTAGAACCGGGGTTTCGGGTATAACTAGAACCAGGTTTCAGGTTTATATCGGATACGGGTTCGGGTTTCAACGTTGAAAGTCATTCCCTATCCGTACCCTATGATGACCGTCGTTCGAGTCATGCAAAAACCTAATTAACCTAAGTAGTTAGGGTAAGTCAGGTATCGTATCCACGAGGAGTATGTGGTCAGTGTAACATGTAATCAATTTCTAAAATTATGAAGTAGCTATTAAGAGTGCTGATCACACTAGCAATGATTTAGTTTTAATGTCAAACAAGCAATTATTTTAAAGTTCAAACAATTCACAAAGGCACATCACACCCGGGGTTCAAGCATGTAACAAACAGCAATCTCATGTCATTTAACAAATTAATTATTAATAATCAACTATGGTTAATCAACTAGTTAAACCTTAGGCATCAACAATCACTAACACATGGCACTGGTTATCAAACGGTCCCTGCCAGTGTGACTCAACTAAGGGCAATTGTATGCTTTATCACATTCAAACTAATTAATACAACCCTATGAACACGTATCACAGCAACTGGCAAACTAATCATTCTGATCGAAATAAACCTAAACCGACTGAGTGCACATTAATACCAACATCAATTGTTCATAGATCGACAATCAATAATACAAATATTTAGTTAACAAAACATGAGAAAAACTGAACAAGTACAATATTCTACATCCCGGGTATGACTCAATGAGACTAGCCACTCATTGACATGTTGATTCTTGATTATGATGATGTGTACGGACGCATCTCCAAGAAACTGTAGTCAAACAGCCATATGCCAACTTCCTTTACGCTGCCCTAGGTCGCTGCTTTTTTTCTTTCTGGTCCTCCCCTCGTGCATTGATCCCCCAATCTGATATATCTCAAGTTGTTGGGTTCCAACCCCCCTTTGTTTGTGGGCCATTTACGGTTTTTATTTACTTTCACGGGGGCCAATGAACTCTCAATTATGCATCTTACTTAGTTTAGTCCAATGGCCCATCTGACTAAAAATCCATCCATTGTCCGAAACATATGTGAAGAAAATAATTAAATGCACAGCATTCACTTCAATTCAATTTAATAATCACATACTTGACTCAAGCATATCTCACGTCAATAATCATCATTATTATTATTATTATTATTATTATTATTATTATTATTATTATTATTATAACGCCGAATCACACGCGAATCGAACCCGGTCTTCCCGAGACTCCAAGCATGCTTGTAAATGTCTCAACTTAATATCTTTAATGCTCAATGACCTGAAACACACAAACACGTCTGAAGTACCATAATTCACACAATAAACTAAATAAAACTATACAATTAACATACTAATATATAAGCATAATACCCGACCATCACATCCCAACATTTATCTTTTGCTTGCCCTCAAGCAAAACTCTAAAGCAAACATTAACCTCTATCATAAGTCAATCAATTATAGCCATTAATACTAGCAAGGTTTAAGGTCATACCCAGTTTCGCAGACTGACACTTTCTAGATTGACAACCCACAAATAAAGTTAATGCTACCATAAAACTATAGAATCGCTCAGACAAGTGTACTTTGTTTCCGGTTAGGGCATACATGTTCATACCCCTCACACTATCAACACTCCTCTCGGTTTAATATTTGGACTAGCAAAAGATGTGCTAGTATATGTCTCTTCCCTCAAATAACAAATATGATTTACAATTTAATATGCTTGCAGGTCAGTCTTATCTCCACCCATTAACCACCGGTTGCATAAAGACTCGGACTAGGGTTTTGCTGAGGCTTAGGTTTGGGTGTGGATTAGGCTTATTTAGTGACTCAGGTGGATGAAACCCAGTTAAACAAACCCATATACAGACTCACAAATACAAACGAACTAATTACATAATCAACTGCTATTTACAACTGAAATACTAACTGATAACTTCTTTTTGTCTTTTTCCTGACTTTTCAAAGTTTTTTTTTTTTACCAAACATCAATACTAACTGAAATGACTGATAATTACAACTCAGAACTTAACAACTTTACAACTCGTCTGACTAAGTACAACTCGATATTTATACAACTCGATAACGAACTGGATTTCATCACACGGGTAAAAATAAAATAAAGGCCAAGGCTGAAATGGTGTATAATGTTCAGTTTAACAAACGAAAAGGAATAAGGTCCAAACGGGCTCCTAGGGACTAATGTCGGGTAAGGAATTTATTTAGTGAGGAAAATATGTACGAGATGGGTTTTCGAAAGTCCTAATCTCCATACAGGTGGTGGTATTAAGATCTCGAAAAGCATTTGACAAGCAAGTTCTAATTTTGTAAAACATACCGGTTTCCCTCAATAAATGGTAAGACATGTTTTATATCTATTATATAATATGTGTATTAAGTATAGGGGCCAATCTCACAATATGTCTGGAAATATGGGCTGCCGATATGAAACATGTATACCTGTCCCCTTGACTCGTTATCCCGGCCTAAACGATTCCATTTTCCAACTTCTCATTTTAAAAACATTTGTCGGGAAAACTATCAAGAAGCTAAAAAACCAACCATGACAAAAAAACCTCTAACTTGGCATTAATAGCAATAATCAACAGTTAATAACTTAGGTTTCTGAATACTCTTCGAGATACTATCGGGCTAAAAATTTTCAATTTTCCCCCTATCCCCACACTTGAGGTTGACATTGTCCCCAATGTTAAAATTTTTAAACTGACTGTTTAACAATTCAAAAACTCGGGGCACTAATGTGACGGGTCTAAAACTAGAATTATACAATTACACTTCTAACATTCAAAATAAGAATAACAAAATAAATTATGAAACTGAAATCACCTGATATGATAGATAATACAATGCTAGCGTGGCCTGTGAACTCTCAACAACACTCGTCTCCGTCAAATACCAAAACCGCCTAACCGAATCTGCAGAATATCGAGATGTGTAGAAGCAAGCTTCTCACAAGTGTAAGACATTGGTCTTTTAAGAGTTATAAAAAATGAGTTTTTTTTTTTTTTAGAAAAACTAATTATCGAGCCGAATTATGTAGTTTCATAATAAATTTCGTTAAACGAGTTAAAATGTTAAAAGACCTAACTCACTTTCTGTAACACCCCGTAACCGCAGCGGAAACGTAAACGGGATGCAACAGACACATCTGATATCAACAGCATTGCTTATAAAGAAAACACCACTACATTAATTTACATCATATTACATTGTTCCCAAGTTTAGTTCCCGTCTAGGCGATAGCACATAAGTTTTACCAACATTACATTAACATATTTAATACAAAATGAACACTAAGCTTCCACTAAAAGCACGCATCAACAAGCATGTAGCAATTATTCCGGCTTGGGAGTACCTAGAAAGCATGCAAAGAAAACGAGTCAACTACGAATAGTTGGTGAGTTTCACTAATTTAAACAACAGTGACAAATCATTATAATAATCATATATTAGCGATGTAATTATGCTGAGCCCACAAGTGAAACCTCTGACTATCACACACAACCCCCGTGGCATATCCCCCGCCCACGGACCCGTGGCATATCCCCCGCCCACGGAACTGCCCCAAACCGCTATGTCTAACATTACATAGCAAAATAAATAACAACAAAATAGACATGTGCAATTGGCTGGGAAACATCAGCAAATCCATGCCGGACCAGTTGGGTTTGTCAGACCAATAGTACTATCCACACTCTACCGGCTTTCAGTTAGTCACTCGTGTTCCGGGGCCTTAGAATGTTAGCAACTCAGACAATTACCATCTTAGTACATTTCCGTACGATTTCCGTACAATAAAATATATATAAATCCACGCAAATCCATGCGTTCAGTATGTACTTAAACATTTTGATAACAACATGCTTTCCGCCCCGAGAAAATATTTAAAAACAATTCAGAAACAGGGGCTCGTGAAACTCACCTTATCATAGGCAATTAGGTATCACAGTACACCAGCTATTAGTCCGGATCTGTAATACGATCCCTAAGTTCGTTACTATACAATCACTATTAACATAACTTTAACCGTGTTAACCGGTACATCTGGGAACACCGTTAACCCAGTACTATAACCGTTCCGGGGGCAATGTTAACCCCGAAACACTTCTCAGGACTCAGATTGTGATATCGTTTAGAGTTCAACAGTCAAAATTACTAATAGTTTGATTTCCCTGTTTTGCGTGCCTAGCACGGTTATCTGTTTTTACGTTTCAAAAATGAGTTTGGTCACACACGACCCGAAAATAGTGGTTGATTGATAATTTAATTAAAGATATGAAATTAGAGCTCGGTTTAGTGGCCCCGTTTGGCCGCGGGACCCGTTTCCGTCTTTAGCGCATCGGAAACTGTTAAATCGGGTAAAAATTACTCAAATCATCCGAATTATTTTTGGATGATTTATTTTTACTTGATTAACTTAGTTATATGAAAATAGTCCATTTATAGGGTTTTTATACACCAGTCAGCTCGCTTATGCGAACTTTGCCGGTTTACGCGTTTTAAGCTTTAAAAGTTTGTTTTTATCTTCTTTTTAGCACAAATAAATATCCGTTTAATCTCGGATCTTGAAATTTTGCACAAATCACTTTTTGACAGTGGGGGATTTTTATAAAAATATTTCCAGAATAAATTTTTATATTTAAAATTTATTTATCTATTTTTAAACACCATTTAAACACTAAATATGTCGTAAATACCAAACGATCTTAGAAAAATCCCAAATTTTTCCTGGATGACCCCTGCCATCCACATAGTCCCCTGTAATTTTTCCAGAACCAAAATCTCATTTTAGATGCCATTTTCACTAAAACCGAGCTAGAAAACCCTAGAACTCGTTTAACCGAAAAGCCTACTTAGACTTCTCCAACTGACCTCAAATTTTGTGTGTGACTTATACATGTTATAAAAAGCTTATCTAAAATTTTACAGAATTTTTCATGATATTTAAATATTTTTCACCATTTTTGGCTAAAACCGAGCATTAAATTCACCAAATATTCATCCTTTGTCCAAACATTACCAAAAATTCACAGAACTCATATTTTCATATATCTAACACCTCTGTAAAATTTCATGACCTAACTCGAAACGAGCCACAATCTGTCCAAAACGCAAACATCGTACTAAAACCGAACTACCTTGTGTTTCTAGCTTCAAATCGCAAGAATCTCGCTTTCTAGCCTTTGCTATCAACTAGATACAACACCTACAAGCACAATAACACCGCACCAAGCAATACATTTCTTTCATGGTTTCGGTTATGATATAAAAACAAAGATTTAACCGTAAAAATTCGTTTTTGGTTCGTTTTACTCCTTTCTTGGACCAAGATCCCTTGTATAACCCGTATACATCACTTGATCATGCAAGAATCGGTTTCATCTCGGGTTTTCACCCTTTTTTCACTTGAAACCTCATTTTCTTGCAATTAGATTCGAGAAACGAAGATAAACACGTGAATATCTCGATCATTACCTCGTTGTTCTTGCTAGAATTGTCGGTTTTTAGTTCTTGGACTTGAGAGAGGATGAAGATTATTGAAGGTTGTGTTAAAAAAATAAAGGGGATAACCCCCTTATTATTTCCGATCGGAAAGTCAAGGAGGGTGGGGTGGGACCCACCTCTTCATTTTCAACCACATATTTGGATTTCCGAGATCCGGATAATCTTTTGGATAATCTGGTTCAGTTCGTTTTTCGGTTAAATGTTTAATTCGGCTTAAAACGAGGCTAAAACGGTCGTTTTTCGGCTTAAAAATGAAATTTATATAAAACCGATTTAAAAACTTCAAAAACTTAAACCATGACATTTATTAAATTGAAGCATCATATTATTAATAATTGCGCATCTTTTTCGGCTTGATCGATCGTCTCTTGCTCGGTTTGGTATTAAAGGTTAACGTACCGACGTACCATTAAATCGAAATTCTTTTTCTGTGCTTTAATTCACTTATCCCGAAGCTTTAATACTTCGTAAACATCACTAAATATTATATATCTCGTCTATAACGTATCCTCGATTCTTTCGGGTTTCAATAATCGTTCATCGGTTAATCGTATTTCCAATACGATTAACTGTATAATCGAGTATAATCCGTACTGTGAATCATACATACTTGTATAAACACATTATAATTCACATATTCATTATTAAATAACACATCAATAGTATATACCGGTTAGGGTATACATGATTCTGCCGGAATCGTTACATTCTCCCCCCGTAAAAGAAATTTCGTCCTCGAAATTTTACGCGTCAACTACTTCCTTTTGAGGAAATAGATAGGGGTATTTCTTCCGGAATTCGTCCTTTCGTTCCCATGTATATTCTGGGCCTCGTTGCGAATTCCATCTAACTTTGACCAACGAGATCTTATTGTGTCTAAGTTGCTTGATTTTCCCGTCTACTATTTCTATGGGTTCCTCTACGAAATTGAGCTTATCACTTATTTGGACACCCTTTAAGGGTAACACCGATGTCTCATCCGCCAGACATCTTTTTAAGTTCGATACGTGAAACACGTTGTGAACTGCACTCAGCTCATCGGGTAGTTCTAATCGGTATGCTACGGGACCAATTTTTGCAGTGATATTGAATGGTCCAATATATCTCGGGGCTAACTTCCCCGCCTTTCCAAATCTGAGTACACCCTTCCAAGGTGATACTTTCAAATACACTTTATCACCTTTCTCAAATGACAACGGTTTTCTACGGGTATCGGCATAACTCTTCTGCCGATCCCGCGCGGCCTTCAGATTGTTCCTAATTTCAAGGATTTTGCTGGTCGTTTCCTGGACCAGGTCTGATCTAATAACCTGAGTGTCGCCCACTTCAGTCCAGCAGAGTGGTGATCGGCACTTCCGACCATACAATGCTTCGTAAGGCGCTGCCTTTATACTGCTATGGTAACTGTTATTATAGGAAAATTCAACGAGTGGGAGATGTTGATCCCAATTTCCCTTAAAATCCAGTACGCATGCACGAAGCAAATCCTCCAGAGTTTGGATGGTCCTCTCAGACTGACCATCGGTCTGAGGGTGGTAAGCTGTGCTTAGATCAATGCGCGTTCCCAGCGCTTCTTGCATAGCTTGCCAAAGATTGGAGGTGAAATGGCTATCCCGATCGGAGATGATTGAGATGGGTATCCCATGAAGAGACACAATTTCATTTATATAAATCTGCACAAGTATCTCAGTGTTATAATTATTCCTAATCGGGATAAAATGTGCCGATTTGGTTAATCGATCCACGATTACCCAAATTGCATCATGTCCTCGGGACGTTTTAGGAAGATGTGTCACAAAATCCATCGTGATTTGCTCCCACTTCCATTCGGGAATTTCCGGTTGTTGTAACATTCCTGAGGGTTTCTGGTGCTCTGCCTTAACTCTCGCACAAGTCGTACATTTACCGACATACGTTGCGATATCCTTTTTCATACTCGGCCACCAGTAGAACTCCTTCACATCCTTGTACATCTTATCCGATCCCGGATGTATGGAATATTTTGATCTATGTGCTTCGTCCATGATTAATTCACGAAGATCATGGAGGGTCGGGATCCAAATCCGACTTTTGAAATAGAGAATTTCGTCCACGCGCTGTTCGAAATTCTTCTCATTGCCGTAAAGACCCTCCTTTTCCAACTGATCCTCTTTCAACGCCTCACGTTGAGCGACTCGAATCAAGTCAGAAAGGTTCGACTGGACTATCATCCCCAGTGCTCACACTCGCAATGGCTTAACCCGATCTTTCCTACTCAAAGCATCGGCTACGACATTAGCCTTGCCGGGGTGATAACGGATGTCACAGTCATAGTCGCTTAACAACTCGACCCATCTTCGTTGCCTCATATTCAGTTCTTTCTGATCGAATATGTGCTGCAAACTTTTATGATCGGTGAAGATGGTGCACTTCGTACCGTAGAGATAATGTCTCCAGATTTTAAGTGCGAAGATAACCGCTCCCAGTTCTAAGTCGTGAGTAGTGTAATTTTTTGTAAGGCCCCGAACCCGGTAGCCCTACTTTAGCGTCGGATTTACTCATAAACACAGTTCTTCAAATCAGAGATTATTAAAACTTTTCGCGGAATATAAAACATCAATCATTTGTTACAAAACGTTAAACCTTTTCTTTGATACCATAACACAAAACTTTATATTTAAAACATCTTTACTTCTTTCTTCAGATGCCAGCCGTTCAATCCATGCCGTGTGTCATCCTCATGATAACTCTGTAATCAGCTCACCTGCGTGCATACTAAAAGTCAGCTACGCTGAGTGAGTTCTAGTTAATCGAACGTCATACAATACATACACATACATACATATCCGTAGATACATATCCATACTTCACTAGTTACCCTTCTGTTCTACTTACATACTTGCTACCATACATACATACATATCTACAATCACTAACCTCAGTCTACCGAGAGTACGTTCATAGTTCACTGTCTATACCTGTACTCAAGGTCGTGAACACGTACAAAGGTCCGCAGTCCTTACCTATGTTCACCCTTTATGGTACGTGCAAGGTCCGCAGTCCTTCCCTATACCATCCTACATCCACAACACGTACAAGGCCCACAGTCCTCCCCTATGTTGCAACCTAAACCATAGCACGTACGAGGTCCGCAGTCCTCCCCTATGCTACCACAATACAACTACAGCACGTATAAGGTCCACAGTCCTTTCCTATGCTGATGCCTATCTATAATACGTATAAGGTCCGCAGTCCTTAACTACGTTGTCGTCTATTATCTGTAACACGTATAAGGCCCACCGTCCCTATCTACGTTTACATCTATCATCTACTTTACGTATAAGGCCCGCAGTCCTTAACTACGTCATCACCAGCCGAGTCTATGTCCGACAAAAGCTAGAGGGATTTGCCATCCTAACTTACTATGTCGAACGTAGAACTCACATACCATTCGTGTACCTGTATACACCTACTTCACATATACAATAATTACATCATAGCATAAGAACACCCTAGGCGTTCTTTACATCATTCATTAACAACCATACCTCTTGTCGATACGTGCAATATCCGAAGATCGTTCACGCCCCGACAAGTATTCATTTGTAATGTTCATACATCTTCGATGTATAATATTCGTACCTTTATTTTTGACCTGACAGTACGCGCAATATCCGAAGATCGTTCGCGTACCGACAAGCAACCATTCATATCCATCACATATATCACATATGGCATACACTTATCACTTAGGATAAATGTATTAACAACACATCGAGTATGCACACAGCCCCGAAAACATAACACATAAATGGGGCTAGAAACTCACCTGAATACTGTTACGCTCTCCGTTAATAGTTATTCCCCTCTTGAGCTGTGCACGGCTAACTGTATAATATTTACACGTATCAATTAGCTACTACTACTTATGTTGCGTTTCTATCTTTATATGACCCACAACGAACGGGGGTCCGGGGGCAGCGCCCCTGGTAGCGGGGTTCTAGGGGCGGCAGCCCCTAGCGGGGTCCAAGGGGCAGAGCCCCTGGCTGGGGTCGAGCTGCCAGGTCAGCTTGGAAAAATTTTATTTCCAATAACTGCCTTAACACATTTTCCATTAGGTTTTTAATTTATTTTCTAAACGAACTTCACTTCAGGCGAAGTTAAACCTCGGACGAACTTGGCTTCAGGCGAAGTTAAACCTTAGGCGAACTTGGCTTCAGGCGAAGTTAAACCTTAGGCGAACTTGGCTTCAGGCGAAGTTAAACCTTAGGCGAACTTGGCTTCAGGCGAAGTTATCCTTAGGCGAACTTGGCTTCAGGCGAAGTTATCCTTAGGCGAACTTGGCCGTAGGCGAAGTTATCCTTAGGCGAACTTGGCTTCAGGCGAAGTTATCCTTAGGCGAACTTGGCCGTAGGCGAAGTTATCCTTAGGCGAACTTGGCCGTAGGCGAAGTTATCCTTAGGCGAAGTTACGCTTGAAGGCGAAGTTACGCTTGAAGGCGAAGTTCATCAGGCGAACTTAATCTTGCAGGCGAAGTTGTCGCGCTGCAGATCTGTTTGCCCATAACTCCTTCGTTTCTTAGCCAAATAACTCGATTTTGGCACCCACGGAACCGTATGATCGGCGCCTACAAACCCCAACCATCAAATCGGCCTAAAATCGACGTTTTAGGGGTCCGATTTGGGCTGTTGGGTTTCGGGTCCGGTTAACCCATCCAATCCTAACCATTTTCAGTAATAATAGCTTTGTTAGATTAGTTCTTACCTTACCAACTCAGATCTATCAACAAATCTCGGGTCTCGGCTTCGAATCTAGATCGGTTAGAATGTGTGTGTTTTGAGGGTGTAAGGAGTGTGTGTTAGGGAGTTTGGTGAGAAATGAGATATTTTGGGATTTTGGGGGTATTTATATCCATGAAATCCCATTCTCATTTAACCTATCTCAATTAACCCAAGTCCATAACCCACTTCCATTACCCGACACTAGCCCGACCCATACCAACTCCTATTCTTTTATTTATTTCCTGATAACCCGAGTAAACTTCCCATCTATTAATAAGTAATATAATTAATATTACCTTTGAAATTTCGGGATGTTACATTTTTCTCATGTACTTTTAACTGCCTGGAAGCATAGGCTATAACCTTATTATTCTGCATCAACACTCATCCTAACCCTCTACGCGATGCGTCACAATACGCGACAAAACCATCGTCTCCATCGGGGAGACTTAAAATCGGCGCTTGGCACAATTTTTGCTTTAACGTTTGAAACGCGGTTTCCTGCTCTTCTCCCCAATCATACTTTCGATCCTTTTGAGTCAGGAGAGTTAAAGGTTGGGCGATGCTGGAAAAGTTCTCTATAAATCGGCGATAATATCCAGCTAAGCCTAAGAATTGGCGGATTTCCTTTGGCGATTTAGGCGCTTGCCAATTCTTAACTGCTTCAACCTTACTCAGATCAACGTGTATTCCTTGATGGTTTACAACGTGACCGAGGAATTGCACTTCTTGTAACCAGAAGTTACACTTGGAGAATTTTGCATACAACTTCTGTTGATTCAGAAGCTCTAAAATTATTCTTAAGTGTTGCTCGTGCTCTTCTTTACTTTTCGAGTAAATCAAAATATCGTCAATAAACACGATGACGAATTTGTCGAGATAAGGTTTACAGACTCGATTCATGAGGTCCATGAACACTGCCGGCGCATTTGTTAGCCCAAAAGGCATAACTAAGAACTCGTAATGGCCGTAGCGAGTCCGGAATGCGGTTTTTGGGATATCTTCTTCCTGAATCCTAACCTGATGGTATCCCGATCTAAGATCGATTTTCGAGAAATAGCTCGCACCTTGCAGCTGGTCAAACAGATCATCAATTCGGGGAAGAGGGTACCTATTTTTGATTGTTAACTTGTTCAACTCCCTGTAATCAATGCACATTCTAAGGCTCCCGTCCTTCTTTTTCACGAATAATACAGGTGCACCCCACGGGGAATGACTAGGACGTATAAATCCTTTATCCAACAATTCCTGCAACTGATTGGATAATTCTTGCATCTCGGACGGTGCAAGTCGGTAGGGTTCTTTAGCAACAGGGCCAGCTTGAGGTAATAAATCGATTCTGAATTCGACCTGTCGGGTTGGCGGTAATCCAGGAAGTTCTTCTGGGAAAACTTGTGGAAATTCGCGTACCACCGGGATATCATCCACCCGTTTCTCCTCAGAATCTGTGGCCATCAAACTCGCTAGATACGCCACGCATCCCTGTCGTATATATTTTAACACTTTGAGGTGGGATATAAATGGTATCATTGTGCCCGACTTCTCTCCTTGCACTAACACCTCTTCGTCATCCGACACCCGGATCTTGACGATTTTCTTTTCACAGTTTATTTCTACTTTGTTACGTGCTAACCAATCCATTCCCACTATCACGTCAAAACTACCTAATTCTACCGGTAATAAGTCAATCAAGAAGGATTGATCGTTCAGAATAAAAGGACAATTCCGAACTATCTGATTAACTATCATGGTTTTACCGTTAGCGACTTCTACGGTATAAGGTTCTATGGGTTCACTTATCGGAAGGTTTGCTATCGATAGGAATTTAACAGAAACAAAACTTCTATCGGCGCCTGTATCAAATAATACAGAAGCGTAATGATCAGAGACGAGGAATGTACCTGTCACTACGCTGGGGTCCTGGCGTGCTTCGTTCGCCCCCATCACAAATGCTCGACCTCTCGCCGGATTGGACGACGATGCCTGACCCATGGTTTGCCTCCCATTCCCTCCCTGGTTCAGTTTCGGACAGTTTCTCTTGAAGTGATCTGTGTTGCCGCATTCAAAGCAAGCACGGCTGGTGGTCATCGTTTGGTTTCCTTGTGGGTATTGTTGTCGGGCTGGTTGGGTCCTAAATGGCTGCGCACGGATAGGTTGCGGTTGTGGGGTCAGATTGTTCAGATTTGTCCTACAACTCTGTGCGTAGTGCCCATTCCTGCCACACTGATGGCACACTACCCCCTGCACTCGCCACCATGCTGGTAACCGCATTTCCCACACCTAGGAAACGTCCTTGTCTGCGGTTCCTGCCTTCCGCCTGAACTAGTCATGGCGTAGTTCTGGGCAGCGGGCCTAGCACGTTTATCTTGCTGCTTCCCCTGGGTCCTATTATCATACGTACCTCGCTTTGCCCCAGCAGACTCTCCTGCCACCTTCAGTGACCCACTCCTCACGAAATCGTATGTGACAATACCAGCTTGCGTCACCGCGCCCTCAAACGTCTGGTGTCCCCCAGCGTTGACTATACTCCTTACTACTGGGGTTAGTCCCCATATATAACGCTCAACGCTCTTTGACTCCGGGGTGACCAACCACGGCACCAATCGTGACAACTCATTAAATCGGTTCGTATAACCCAAGTGGTCTGCCCCTGCATCTCCAGGTTCCACAATTTGTTTTCTAACTTCTGCAGTTCGTTTTTTCGGGCAGAAATGTTCCAGCACAAGGGCCTTGAGTTCTGCCCAGGTCATGCGGTTTGTCGCTGCCTGACCGCGAGTCTGCACTATTGTGTTCCACCATGTCAAGGCATGATCCGTGAACGTGCAGGTAGCATACTTAACAACATAATCCTCAGGGCAGTTACTGATGTTCACAACCGACTCTATTTTCTCAATCCACTTAACCAACCCATTGGGTCCCTCAGACCCGCTAAATTCTAGGTGTTTGCACAACATAAAATCTTTAATTGAACATCCCCTTGTTGCAGGAGTCGGTTCAGTGCGGTTCGTTTCTACACTGGGTATAGGGCCATTACTGTCTGTAACGACCACCCTAGGCGGCGCGTTATTACTCGGAATCAGGTTACCGTTCGGTGGAGGATTAACATTTTGTTCCCCAACATTATTGGTGGTCGTTTGATTGCTCGCAGGGTCTGGATTGGTCGTATTGTTAATACTGGCGGCGATGCGCGATACTATATCCGGTATCGCCGCCTCTAACTGCCGGGCAATCAGACGACTCACATCCACTTCTGACATTTGAGCTGACCGTTTTGGTGCCATTCTACACAACATTAAGAAAATACATATAATTAATACAATTTCCAATCTCGATACACAACACATATTCCATTAATTAATAAACATTAGTACATTTTACATACACACCAGTACATAGATTTAGTTTTCATACATCAGTCCTACATCGGCATCATTTCGACATAACCCGCTATGGGTCAGTGCTTGAATGATACATAAAAGAGTATCTACAATGACATCCCCAAAATCGACCACTTATGGGCTAGTGGCTGTACTATAACTACCCAAGATTCACTCTATGTTAGCATCGCCACTAACTGCTACACAGAGTATCAAAAAGCGGACCCTAACTACTACCACCCTAACATAACTAAACATGGTGGTATATCAACCACACCAACACTGCCACCATCACCACTAACACTGCCATCAGACCCCGGATCCGTGTTTCCATCCGGTCAATCATCCTCTGGGAGTATGCGTCCTCCCTCCTCAGCTGAGCGATCGCATACTGGCTGTCCAGTATGCAGTCCACCAAGTGATTCCTCCTCTGGATACCCACCGTCAAGGCGGTGGTGTGCTCATTCATCTGCTCGGTGAGCACTCGGAGCCATGCAGCCTCGGTGGAGGGACGCTCATCCCTCTCCAGCCTAGGGGTACCCCACACGGGTGGAGGCACAGGCTCGGGCTGGGGGCGGGAGGACTCGCCCCTGTGGAAAGTGGGTCTGGGTGGGGTAAAGGTAGGTGGGACATAAGGGGCACTGATCCGCACCGTGAGGCGGGGACCGGTCTGGGAGGGGTAGGGGTGACCTGTGGTGCGGGTGGGGTGGGGGATCTGGCAACCCTAGTAGGGAAGGACAGGCTAGCACTCCTACGGCTAGTCTCACTAGGCTCAGTGCTGGATGCTAAGCGTAAGCTCCTAGAGTCCCCGGAACTGGTTTCCACCGGGTCCTCCTCCACTGACAGACTTTGTGATCTCGACATCCTTACCTGTACACAAGTTAGCAAATATATAGTTCCTTCCATAATGTAAATCATAATTAAATTAATATTCACACACTTATACAACCTTGTCACATAAAAATATTATCAAATACTTACACGTATGTTGCCGATTTTACCTATTAATGTTCCCCGTGACCTCCCCTGAATTCCCTCGTGCGGACAAGTCTGTTATTATGTTCCGGACCATAATAACTCACTTGTCCATCCAAGTTCATCCAGATCTCGACACTATAAATTATTAGTTGATATTCAGATCCTATAATACTTGAGCTACTGGTTATATTTTAGGTATCTTTTAAAGACATCCTAATTCTTTATAACCAATGGCTCTGATACCAAGTTCTGTAACACCCTGTAACCGCAGCGGAAACGTAAACGGGATGCAACAGACACATCTGATATCAACAGCATTGCTTATAAAGAAAACACCACTACATTAATTTACATCATATTACATTGTTCCCAAGTTTAGTTCCCGTCTAGGCGATAGCACATAAGTTTTACCAACATTACATTAACATATTTAATACAAAATGAACACTAAGCTTCCACTAAAAGCACGCATCAACAATCATTTAGCAATTATTCCAGCTTGGGAGTACCTAGAAAGAACGCAAAGAAAACGGGTCAACTACGAATAGTTGGTGAGTTTCACTAATTTAAACAACAGTGACAAATCATTATAATAATCATATATTAGCGATGTAATTATGCTGAGCCCACAAGTGAAACCTCTGACTATCACACACAACCCCCGTGGCATATCCCCCGCCCACGGACCCGTGGCATATCCCCCGCCCACGGAACTGCCCCAAACCGCTATGTCTAACATTACATAGCAAAATAAATAACAACAAAATAGACATGTGCAACTGGCTGGGAAACATCAGCAAATCCATACCGGACCAGTTGGGTTTGTCAGACCAATAGTACTATCCACACTCTACCGGCTTTCAGTTAGTCACTCGTGTTCCGGGGCCTTAGAATGTTAGCAACTCAGACAATTACCATCTTATTACATTTCCGTACGATTCCCGTACAATGAAATATATATAAATCCACGCAAATCCATGCGTTCAGTATGTACTTAAACATTTTGATAACAACATGCTTTCCGCCCCGAGAAAATATTTAAAAACAATTCAGAAACAGGGGCTCGTGAAACTCACCTTATCGTAGGCAATTAGGTATCACAGTACACCAGCTATTAGTCCGGATCTGTAATACGATCCCTAAGTTCGTTACTATACAATCACTATTAACATAACTTTAACCGTGTTAACCGGTACATCTGGGAACACCGTTAACCCAGTACTATAACAGTTCCGGGGGCAATGTTAACCCAGAAACACTTCTCAGGACTCAGATTGTGATATCGTTTAGAGTTCAACAGTCAAAATTACTAATTGTTTGGTTTTCCTTTTTTGCGTGCCTAGCACGGTTATCTGTTTTTACGTTTCAAAAATGAGTTTGGTCACACACGACCCGAAAATAGTGGTTGATTGATAATTTAATTAAAGATATGAAATTAGAGCTCGGCTTAGTCGCCCCGTTTGGCCGCGGGACCCGTTACCGTCTTTAGCGCATCGGAAACTGTTAAATCGGGTAAAAATTACTCAAATCATCCGAATTATTTTCGGATGATTTATTTTTACTTGATTAACTTAGTTATATGAAAATAGTCCATTTTTAGGGTTTTTATACATCAGTCAGCTCGCTTATGCGAACTTTGCCGGTTTACGCGTTTTAAGCTTTAAAAGTTTGTTTTTATCTTCTTTTTAGCACAAATAAATATCCGTTTAATCTCGGATCTTGAAATTTAGCACAAATCACTTTTTGACAGTGGGGATTTTTATAAAAATATTTTCAGAATAAATTTTTATATTTAAAATTTATTTATCTATTTTTAAACACCATTTAAACACTAAATATGTCGTAAATACCAAACGATCTTAGAAAAATCCCAAATTTTTCCTGGATGACCCCTGCCATCCACATAGTCCCCTGTAATTTTTCCAGAACCAAAATCTCATTTTACATGCCATTTTCACTAAAACCGAGCTAGAAAACCCTAGAACTCGTTTAACCGAAAAGCCTACTTAGACTTCTCCAACTGACCTCAAATTTTGTGTGTGACTTATACATGTTATTAAAAGCTTATCTGAAATTTTCCAGAATTTTTCATGATATTTAACTATTTTTCACCATTTTTGGCCAAAACCGAGCATTAAATTCACCAAATATTCAAAAATTATCAAAAATTCACAGAACTCATATTTTCATATATCTAACACCTCTGTAAAATTTCATGACCTAACTCTAAACGAGCCACAATCTGTCCAAAACGCAAACATCGTACTAAAACCGAACTACCTTGTGTTTCTAGCTTCAAATCGCAAGAATCTCGCTTTCTAGCCTTTGCTATCAACTAGATACAACACCTACAAGCACAATAACACCACACCAAGCAAGTTACACCCACAATCAAGCCATTTCTTTCATGGTTTCGGTTATGATATAAAACCAAAGATTTAACCGTAAAAATTCGTTTTTGGTTCGTTTTACTCCTTTCTTGGACCAAGATCCCTTGTATAACACGTATACATCACTTGATCATGCAAGAATCGGTTTCATCTCGGGTTTTCACCCTTTTTTCACTTGAAACCTCATTTTCTTGCAATTAGATTCGAGAAACGAAGATAAACACGTGAATATCTCGATCATTACCTCGTTGTTCTTGCTAGAATTGTCGGTTTTTAGTTCTTGGACTTGAGAGAGGATGAAGATTGTTGAAGGTTGTGTTAAAAAAAAATAAAGGGGATAACCCCCTTATTATTTCCGATCGGAAAGTCAAGGAGGGTGGGGTGGGACCCACCTCTCCATTTTCAACCACATATTTGGATTTCCGAGATCCGGATAATGTTTTGGATAATCTGGTTCAGTTCGTTTTTCGGTTAAATGTTTAATTCGGCTTAAAACGAGGCTAAAACAGTCGTTTTTCGGCTTAAAAATAAAATTTATATAAAACCGATTTAAAAACTTCAAAAACTTAAACCATGACATTTATTAACTTGAAGCATCATATTATTAATAATTGCGCATCTTTTTCGGCTTGATCGATCGTCTCTTGCTCGGTTTGGTATTAAAGGTTTCGTTTAACGTACCGACGTACCATTAAATCGAAATTCTTTTTCTGTGCTTTAATTCACTTATCCCGAAGCTTTAATACTTCGTAAACAACACTAAATATTATATATCTCGTCTATAATGTATCCTCGATTCTTTCGGGTTTCAATAATCGTTCATCGGTTAATCGTATTTCCAATACGATTAACTGTATAATCGAGTATAATCCGTACTGTGAATTATACATACTTGTATAAACACATTATAATTCACATATTCATTATTAAATAACACATCAATAGTATATACCGGTTAGGGTATACCTGATTCTGCCGGAATCGTTACACTTTCGTAGGAATCACGGTTGCATTTGGCGTATGCAACAAGCCCTTTCACCCCCCCAGTAACCCGGGAGGACGAGTGGGGTCTCTTGAGAGTTTATAGTGAACTACACCCACAAAGTTCCAAATACAACAAAATATACACTAACCTGAAACACGTGCATTTGACCATCAAGTGTCTTCATAAACCAGTGAGGTTACAATGAAACTCACCGACTCCTTACCCATGTTATGAATATCCTCCATCTCCAAATATGGCTTCAACCTGTAGCCATTCACCACTTGCCTCACATGGTCGTCAAAGTCTTCAATCTCGTATTGACCATGGTTTCCAACTCCAACAATCACAAATGGGCCCATCCACTTACTTTTTAACTTACCCGGGAAGAGCTTCATCCTCGTGTTGTATAACCAAACTTTCTGACCAACTTCAAAGTTCTTCAACCGGATCTTCGCGTCATGTATTTTTTTCATTTTTGACTTGTAAGCAGATGCACACTCATACGCTTCATCCCGCAACTCCTCGATCTCGCACAATGCTAATTTCCTAGCTGTACCTGCATCATCATAGCTAGTATTAACTTCCTTAGTAGCCCAATAAGCACGTTGTGCAATCTCAACCGGTAAATGGCAATCCTTTCCATACACAAGTCTATATGGTGTGGTTCCAATCGGCGTTTTAAAAGCGGTTCGGTAGGCCCATAAGGCATCGGTCAACTTCGTTGACCAATCCTTTCGGTCCGTCGGAACAGTTTTTTGTAAAATCTGTTTAATCTGCCGGTTTGAAACCTCAACCTGTCCACTCGTTTGTGGATGGTAAGGCGTTGCAATTCTATGATCCACTCCATATCTTTTAAGCAACTTTCCAAATTTAAAGTTTTTAAAATAGGAGCCCCCGTCACTAATAATAGTTTGGGGAATTCCAAACCTCGAAAAAATGTTGCTTTGTACGAAATTACAAACTACAGAGTGATCATTTGTCCTGGTGGCTATCTCTTCGACCCATTTAGAAACATAATTGACAGCCACTAGGATGTATAAATTACCATACGAGTTCGGGAACGGGCCCATGAAATCGATCCCCCACACATAAAAAATATCAATTACTAGGATCGGTTTCAAGGGCATCTCATCCCTCTTGGAGATACTCCCGAGTTGTTGACACTTTAAACAACTTGTCGCAAACTCGTGCGCATCCCGAAACAGTGTTGGCCAATAAAAACCACTAGTCAACACTTTTCTAGCAGTTTTCTGTCAGCTAAAATGACCACCACAAGCAGATGAATGCGCGTGCTCCAATACTGATCGAACATCCTCTTCAGGTATGCATCTTCTAATCATCTTATCAGCTCCAATCTTGAACGGATCGGGGTCATCCCAAATATACTGCTTTGCCTATGACATCAAATGTTTCTTCTTCCTCCTTGACAAGTGTTCTGGTAAATCACCTGCAACTTTAAAATTGACAATATGAGCAAACCAAGGGTTTTGGGAAACCGCCAAAATCTGTTCGTCGGGGAAAGACTCATTTATGGGTCCATCCCGGTCTCTATCTTCAATCACAATCCGGGACAGATGATCTGCAACGACATTTTCTGCTCCCTTTTTGTCCCGGATTTCCAAATCAAATTCCTGCAACAACAAAACCCATCTAATTAACCGGGGTTTCGCGTCTTTCTTGTTCATGAGGTACCTAACTGCAGAATGATCCGAATAAATAATTACTTTGCTACCCCATATGTAAGAACGAAATTTATCCAAAGCATACACTACTGCGAGCAACTCCTTCTCGGTTGTGGTATAATTCAACTGCGCGTCCGAGAGGGTTTTGCTAGCATAGTATATGGCAATGGGTTTCTTCTCAACCCGTTGACCCAAAACAGCCCCGACTGCATAATCACTCGCATCACACATGATTTCAAAAGACAATTTCCAGTCGGGTGATTGTAAAATCGGGGCTTCCACTAACTTCTGTTTCAGAATGTCGAAGGCCTTAGTACATTCCTCACTAAAATCGAATGGGGCATCTTTTAACAATAGGTTACATAAGAATTTTGGTGATGTCACTAAAACCTTTAATAAACCTTCTATAAACCCAGCGTGCCCGAGGAAAGATCTAATGGCTTTGACATTTTTGGGATGAGGTAAAGTGGAAATAACTTGGACCTTAGCCCGGTCCACCTCGATCCCACGACTCGACACAACATGGCCCAATACAATCCCTTCCTGGACAATGAAATGGCTCTTTTCTCAGCTAAGAACCAAATTTGTTTCGACACATCTTTCTAGAACTCTCTCAAGTTGATGTAAACAAGACTCGAAAGATGTGCCAAAGATTGAGAAATCATCCATGAAAATTTCTAAAGACTTCCCCACCATATTGGAAAAAATACTCATCATGCACCTTTGAAAGGTGGCGGGGGCGTTGCACAGTCCGACTGGCATTCGCCTGAATGCAAAGGTGCCATACGGGCATGTGAACGTAGTCTTCTCCTGATCTTCAGGATGAATCGCTATCTGGTTATAACCCGAATAACCATCTAAAAAACAATAGAATTTTTGACCCGATAGCTTTTCTACAATCTTCAGGATGCAGCGTTCTTTTATTAACGGGCCTGCTTCGTTTTTTTATTCTAACTCCATTTTTTTGCATACAAACTTCAAAGTTCATTCTAACAAATGTAAACAACTAAACAATGATATAAAAAGCATATATTTTACGTGTTTTTAATTGTTGTTTGATAAATCAAAAGGTGCTGCTCTAATAAGTATTTATATCAAATATATGCTTCAAAAAATATTCATTGGAGAACGCCAATAGATCTGTGGGTAGCCACACAAACACTAATATCCGGGTATGCAAAAAAATCCAGTTCGGGTATGCAAAAAACCCGGTTTGGGTATGCAAAAAACCCAGGTTTCAGGTATAACTTGAACGGGGGTTTCGTGTATAACTAGAACCGGGTTTCGGATAGTATTGGGTTTCTATCGGATACGGGTTTGGGTTCGGATTTCAACGTTGAAAATCATTCCCTATCCGTACCTTACGGGTAGGGTCGGATTCGGGTATTAAAAACCTGGGTTAAAAAAAACCGGTTCCGGCTTTGTTCGGGTTTTTTATGCATCTCTAGAAGGACATACAGATACATAAGTTTTCTTTAATAATACAGATAGATCGATAAATTTGAAATCAAATATTCAAATATAGTTAGAATATCATATGTATTAAAATCAAATTCTAATTCTCCTTGTCGGTCAACAATTTATATCTCATAGATATATTACTTTTTCTTACTATTATAATTATATTTTATATTAGAAAATTATTATTATTATTATTATTATTATTATTATTAAAAACCAAAAGATTTCACTCACAAATTCACTACTCAACATACATGCAAATTTTTTAGCCTAATGAGCAAGCTCTTAAGGCATATGATTCATTACACTTTTTATAAATTAAAAGGCAATACTGCAAGAAAAGTGAGCAATAGCAGTGACAACGGTGGCGACATGCAAAGATGTCGCAATAGTCGGCGTCGTCGCTAATAGCTTGATCTGTGTGATCCTGTAAAACCCACTGCTGACTGTTGATTTAAATCTGATCCAACAACTCAACAAACCCATACATCTCATTCTCAACAAAACCAATGTTCTTCAACACACCCCGCTAACCCCGTATATTTGTCCAGCCACCACTCAAGCACACCCACACCTCCCACAAATCTCATCTTCTTCTTCGGCAATGAAGACATCAAGCGGAGCCACCGTCTACCACTAAAGGCAAAGTAAAGCTTCCGGAGCTGAAGCTCCTCGTCTTCACTAACGGCTGATAAAACATCTTCAACATCCGCCACCAGCAACCGGAGCCACCGTCCAACATCACACACGCCACCGTGCTTTTTTCATTTCGGCCACCACCGGCCACCTGCTGTAGTGTTATGTAAATTTTTTGTAGAAATATTGTAGTTTAACCATTTATAATGAGAATTTACGCATGTTTGTTACATTTCCGAGTTTAATTTGGTTAATAATCATGTTTTGTTGCTTTAAAAAAAGTTCCGGCCACCTGCAAGTTCTTCTCAGACAAATTTTCCGGCTTAGTCTCCGGTGACCTATTGGCGGCGACCCCTTGCCCTTTAGCGACGAGCAAATAGCAGCGCCTCACTAGGGTGACACGTTGCCAAGTATAGCGGCGATTTTTATAAGTCCTTTTTTTTTTTGTAGTGCAAGATGTTTTATTTCTTTACCTTTTAATTCTGACTCTATAGTTTATGGTTTTGTACAATTTATTCTCTTTGCATTTTTATATATTTGCAATTGCAAACACTTTTCCGTTTTCAACTTTTGTCACCAAACATTTTTGTGACGGTGTCGTAATGAGCCGAACCGATAATGACCGAGTTCTTACTGCAACGCGCCGGCTTACATCAACTACAGAAAGAAGGTTTTGATTTTTTCGAGTTTTCAGTGAACCGCTAATGGCGTTAAGGACCGTTTGAGAATCAAGTTCAAAGCACTATAACGTGCGGGACCTCTAACCTTTTTGTCAGTCTGACAAAACTAACTATTCATTAATATTATTGTATTATCAACTAACTTGCTTACACGTGCTTTGGGGAGTCACCCATACTCCCGTTTTTGTCTCTCCCAATTTCTCCTATAGTCAGTCTATTTGTTTTATACATCTTCTATGTTATCTGTTACTTCATCTACTCACAAATTGTATTATTGTTGACAACTTTAATTGTCAGCGGCCCTTCCAGTCGTCTTTTCTGTATTGTCGGAAAGAAGCAGATGGCGGATGTGTTGCTGCTGTTGCCGGTGGTATCGGATGTAGAAAACGGCTTTCGTGATGCCGTAAGTGTCTCGAAGCGGCATCTGACGTAGTCATCATCTTCTTCAAAGCGGCTACTTTATTCATGTTGCAATCAACAGTCATGCATGTTCTCGGCTGTAGTCGTCATGGCAGTTGGCCATTGTGACCAGGACCGGCTCAACAGTACGGAGGTCTCAAGCTAAATACAAAGTTGGGGTCTTTTACAAAAATGTTTTCTTAAGTTTAGGTTTGGATTTGACATTATAAAAGGTTGTTAGTTTAAAATTATTTTATCTTTAACGAACCTAATTTTACTCTTTCTTTTCTTGAGCTTAGGGGCCTGTCCGGTAACATATCTAAAAACATGAAAATTAGCTTAACCAAAAAGATATAAATAAACAAATAAAATAAAGCTCAAACTCAAAGCTCGTGGGCTTCGAACTAGCATTCCCAACGAGAATGTTTGGCTGGCTACCACCAAACCAAAGTAACACAAATTGTGAACGAATCAAACTACGTGCTAATATCCACACTAAATTTATATATAGTTCTTTTTTTCTCTAAAATGGGGCCTCAAATTTTTTTTGGGCCTAAAGCCCTATCTTTATTTAAATGGCCCATAGGCCGCCACTGATTGTGAGTCGGTGCTTTTACAGCTAACTTTGGCACGGATTGGTTTATAAGGGCTATGATGATCATGTATCCGAGCCTATAACTCCGTTCAGTTGATAGCGGCTATGATGATCACTTATCTTAGCCTATAAGTTCAGTTGATATAAAGCGTATAAGTCGTTTCTGTTGACAACGGCTATGATTATTATGTATATGAGCTTGTGTGTTTAAAAAGTAAGTTTACTTCTACTGGTGAGACTATAGTTGCTAAAGTTATAACGTCTATTTATTTTCAAACTTTTTAAGCATCATGTTTTGTTTATGACAGTAAGTGATGATTGCATTATTGTTGTGATTTCCTACCATGCTTCATAACATTGAAGTAGCATATAGACAGCATCACAGCTTCGGTTATATCTTAATGGTATATACAAAAGAAATGGGTCGATATATGATCGTGCACCTAAGTCTTAGCGCATAAACCAAATTATTACGTTTTAAAGTTAACAGTATGTATTTAAAATAGATAATGTTGTGTGGAAAATAGAATAAGAAGATGAATGGATTTCCATGGTTCTGAGACATGAAGACAAAAGAATGAAATGACACGGATATGAAAAGAAAAGAGTTGCAGTTATTCAATTTAGGATTGGTGCGTCAATTGGATTATGATCATCGGTCAATCGACATCCATCAAAACTCAAAACTTATTGTTATTATCCAAACTCTAAATAAGATACAAATTCTTTATTATAAACTAATAGTCATTTGCGCTTTCCATTTAGATTATTATACAAATATAAAAATTGTGGCGTTACAATTAATTTGATGTCGAATAAGTTTTGGGTTTCTTGATCACGTACGATATAGGTTTATCCTTTCCAAATTACAAATTTGTGTCGACACATAAGCATAAACCCAAAAAAGTTGTTCATATGCTTGCTTAAACGGTTAAATGATTTCCACCGCAGGGATGATCACGGACGTTTATATGTGTATGTCTATATCAGAGCATATGAAGCAAATGTGTTATGCCGCCTCATGTCATGTCTAATTTTAAGTATCAGAAGTGAACAAACTCCAGTCATTTATACTTGCAATAATTCATAAATTGACCCAAAAGTATATTTTGATAAATTTGAAAATTGATTATGAATGAATTCATCTCTTCTGTTATGGATTAACCAAGTCTCTCCTGTCCTTGAGAAGGTGCAACGATACGCCCTTAGCACAACGTAACTTTTGGAAGGTGCAACAATGTTGCGTCCTCAGAATATCAGAAACAAATTAATAACTTAATATAACTAGCCTTTCATTAGGTATCATATTACAAGGGTTGGGAGATTTGAAATTGATTTATTTAGACTTTTAAAATTTGGTTTACGAATCTTTGCGGTATTCGTTTTCTAAAACTGAAAAACTTCAGTTTGTAAAACATAATTTTCGGTTTCAGTTTGTAACCTCAAAACCGGAATGGAAAACGTTTGCCAAACACATGTTTTTCTCCAAACACAAAAGACAAAAACTTCATCCCACTATAAGCATTCGTCAAGAAATAATGTTTTAGACAGAAATAGAGTAAAGAGAAATGAACACTAAATTCATTGAACAAATGCAATGGAACAAGACAAGACATTGCGCATGAGTTACCCGGACCACACACCCTCTTGATGGCACTATTATAAATTGCTTTATTAAGTCATTTCTTAAGTATAATTCCTACATGCCACACGCCTGGTCCAAACCAGATACTCAAAAGCTATGAACACAAGGCTAACTCAGGTTTGGCTTCAAGGACCTTTGATTGTGGGTGCTGGTCCTTCGGGTCTGGCTGTAGCTGCATGCCTTAGTCAAAGAGGGATACCGTTTCTAATTCTTGAAAAGGAAAACAGTATAGCTTCCTTATGGAGGCTAAGGTCTTACGATTCCCTAAGACTTCACTTACCGAAGAAACTTTGTCAACTTCCTAACATGCCGTTTCCTAAACATTATCCGGTGTATCCCTCAAAGCAACAGTTTATATCTTACCTAGATTCTTATGCCAAACACTTCTCTATATATCCCATGTTTGGGTGCGATGTTAAAAATGCTAATTATGATGCTGTCATGAGCCTTTGGCGGGTTGTTGCTAACAGGTCAGAGTATCTTTGCCGGTGGCTCATTGTAGCCACCGGAGATAATGCGGTACCAGCAGTACCAGAAATTGATGGGCTAAAGGTTTTTGGAGGGAAAATGATGCATAGTAGTGATTATAAGAATGGGGCCGAGTTTAGAGGAAGAAAGGTTTTGGTCGTTGGATGCGGGAACTCGGGAACAGAGATAAGTTTAAATTTGTGCTGTAATGGTGCTCGAGTTTCTTTAGTAGTAAGACATAAGGTGAAACATTAGCAACTACTTGTTTGTTTCCTATTTTATTATTTCTTAATATCATTTCAAAAAAATATATATATATTTGGGAAAAACAACTATGCATGCAGCTGCACATATTGCCAAGAGACATACTGGGGCGATCGTCTTTTGGGATTGCACTTGGTTTGCTTAAGTTATTTCCTTTAAGGCTGGTTGATTGGTTCCTAATTCTATCTTCTCAGTTGCTTCTTGGAGACACAAGCAGAGTCGGTATTGTAAGACCTCAAGACGGACCAATTAAACTCAAGAATACAACCGGGAAAACCCCAGTATTAGACATGGGATTATTATCTAAGATCAAGTCTGGCCAAATCAAGGTAAAAACAGAGAATCATTGAGGCACTTTGGAGCCATTTACTTTTAGATTAGTCAATTCAGGTTGCGGTTTTATTTTTTTCTTTTTATCTCAAACAGTTAACCAGTGTGCTTCCAATAGCAGAGATAGTGTCTCCTAACAAATCTAGCACGCTAATTATCTATAAAAAAAATAGATTTCTTGAACATAAAGTGTTGCAAGTCAACCCCGCCCTTATCAACAATACCCGTATTAATATTGTACCCAAACTGACTGACCCACCCATTTTCCCATCTCTACCATTAAGACATAATCCTGGTTAAATTCAAAATGTTAAAGAGATCAAATACTAGAATTAATTCCTTGTTCCGGGTTTGGCAGGTAGTCGGTGAAGTTCAAAGATTCACATCTAATGGTGTGGAATTCATGGATGGAAAGGTAGAGGAATTTGATTCTGTAATCTTAGCCACTGGTTATACGAGCAATGTAGCATCATGGTTAAAGGTACTATGACTAGAATGAATCACCGTACAACATGATAGCGCATGCCTTTTTTCTCTATTTTTGGTTGATCAAGTACTTTCCCGCAGGAGGAAAACTTGTCTAGACAAGGACAGGGTGACTATAGCAACAGTTCATGGCTAAGCAACATGAAGAGTAAAAATGGAATTTACAGCATAGGTTTCACAGGACAAGGGCTATTTGGAGCTTCAATTGATGCAGAAAGGGCAGCAGAGGATATTGCAAGGCAATGGAACTCTCAACGAAAGCATCCAAGCTCAAAGATCAATTCTTCCTTATATGTAGCATGATATACATAAGGTTATAAATATGCGTGGAATTTAATTGAAACTCTAGAAGCACCCTTCATATAGGATAAAGAAAATGATAGGCTGCGGGTTGAAGACAGGTTTCGAACACTTGACCCCGAGTATAGAGACTACAGATACAAACAGTTGGGCTAGCAGCTAACTGTAACCCTTGATATAGTGAGTGGTGGTTACTTAGAAAACATAAAATTCATCTATCTTGGCAAATTAGTGAACTTAATTCCTCAATAAAGTCATAAACTGACACTTATCATCTAATTTAAACCGATCATCCAAATATTCTCTTAAATAAAACAAATTCAAAGAAGAAAATGTGCAGGTGTATATACAAGAGCCATTCTAAACTTCCATATTTTAAAAATATAAGCAAAAGTAGAACTTACTAAAAAAAATACTGTTTTCTTTGTTCCCATCTTTCCAAGTCGCACTGCAGCAATTACATCTCGAAATCCCAGATGCTCTCGGCAGTGAACTTTAGTATCTTTTTCTCATCTGCTAAATTGACCGATGCACTAACCTGGATGTCATAACGAACCAAGTGTCTAGAAACTGTTTTAACCATGAAATCCAAAACGCAGCAAGCACAAATCAAGTTTAACCACCACTTAACCAGACACAAGATAGTTCATTGAATGATCAATTGCAAAAACAATCTCAGCAGCTAATGATACTAGTATCAACCAAATATCCACCGACATAATATTTATTCATGTGTACTAGCAATGATATAATAGCTCAATTGTCTCAAACAACAAAATCATTGCATATAATGTGCATACTCAAAAGGCGAACACGTTTCATCGAACAATTCGTGTGCAATACAAACTAAAACAAAATTTACCTTAACGCTTCCATTAGCAAACGACTTCGTTCTATAATCCACCCCCAAAACCTTAGTAGACGACTTATACGAACCCCTAACCACAGAATCATCCGGAAGCCTCCTCGACACTGCTATGTCCCACGAATTATCCGCAAAATCATACCACGGCTCAACCATCGTCGAACACCCATAAACATAACTATACTTCACCTTACAGTCCCTGGGCTTAAATCCGTAATTCGCCGAGATCTTATTATTCGAATCCAACAATAACGTACCGTCCAACAACGTCTTGTTCTCAGCCACCGAATGCGTGTAGGTAAAGCGTGTAGGTAAAGTTCAACGGCTTTCCGTTAACCGTCATTTTATTCATAAATTGAAATCGCACATCCTAATTAATAATTAACAGTTAGTTAATTACACATGAAATAAAATAATCAGGTCAATAATAATAATAATAATAATGTGAACCTTTTTAGGGACGTTATAATCGACGGTGAAGGATCCAGGGTTTTCAAGGGCAAGAGTGAGGCCGTTTAAAGAAAGACCGTTGACTAAGGAGTCGCCGGTGACGGAAGCTCGTAAGTTGATGCCGCCGGCGTTGACTACGACGGAGCCGGTGGCGTCGGAGTTGTCGGCGTCGTAGCTTCCTCTGAATGAAGGCTTCATCATTTTGGTTGAATTGAGCTGAAGATGCAAGGGTTTATCGTTTATAAATCTTGGGGGCTTTTTCGGCGTTATGCATTGTGGTGGATGGGGCCAATTAGGCCGAGTACGGTTCGGTTTGATTCGGTTATCAGGCGAAACCCAAGCCGAAACCGAAGTAATCGGTTATTTGAATATGAAAACCATTCGGTTTTCTGGTATTTCGGTTTCGGTTCGGTTATTTTCGGTTTTTTTTTTCAATTATGTGTTGACATTGCGAAAAAAATTTTTTTTAATAAAAATGCATATTTTAAGCTTATATAAGAACGTTCTAGAGTACCACAGTCCACGTATATATTGAATTCAAAAAAATAAAAATAAACACGTGTTACGTGGAACTATACGAATACAAAGTTGCTAAATAGAGTTTAAAAACTAAAAAAGTATTAAAAGTTTAGTCCCGATTTTCATTCATCATCTTATTTATTTATCTTAAAAGTTTGGTCAATTGCTCATCATATTGATAATCTTTATCATCATCAATCGGTTCGGTTCAGGTTTTTCGGTTTTTTAAAAATGGATAACCAAATTGAAACCGAAATTTCGGTTTTTCAAAAAAACAAAAAATTAACCGTCGGTTAATGCTTCAGTTCAGTTTTTTCGGTTAATTCGGTTTCGATTCGGTTAACTCGGTTTTCTGCTCACCCCTAGGGCTAATGGCGTTGTTAGAAACTTTTTCCTACGGTTTGGAAAATTTTGGTGGACGGATGACTGTTTGTCTATTACTTAAGTTTGGGTTTTCAACGGATTTGATGTCGAAATTTCAACGAATATAATGTCAAAATATATGAATACATAACACTAAAAAGAAACTTGTATAGGTTCGACCGAACCCTTTTCTCAAAAGCTACCTGCGCTCTGTGTCTAATACTTTTCATATAAAAGTTCTATTAACTTTTTTCAATATTGTTTGTTAACCTTTTTTTAAGGCTTATTTCACTAAAACGACTAAAACCGAACTACCAAGACGCTAGAACGGAGTGAACAAAGCCATGACAAAGGAAGCCGCACATTACACAAAAGCAAAATTACACCAATAAGTCCCAACCAAGGAATTAAGCTCAAATCTCTTGGAAGATGGAACTCGCGACTTCTTAGAGTTGTGATTTGTGAATGAGATCGTTTTTTGCCTTTCAAATAGCCCAGCTTATAATTAGATTAATATAATTCTCTCAACACTTTAAACAATAAATAATTTTATCATAAGGAAGTATTTTAATAATTAGATTTGTAAATAATCTCTAGACAATTTCGAAGTGGATGCATTGATGGTGAATATACAACGAGGAGCTACAAAGAGATAGTCGTTAGCTTCATTGATTGGTACATTTTTTGTATGCTAAAATTTTAAATGATATTGTTATAAAATAATACACTACATTGATGAAGTGGTTTGTTCTAGGTTGTAGCCGGGAAAGAACAAATCAAGTTAGGGTTTTAGGCTCTTAATTTTTTAGGTCTCTGATTTTCAAAACAATATTAATAATTATATATTTGTAACTTGGATTAATGTGTATGACTTTGAGCAACGTTTAAATTGAATTAGGTCTCGAAAGGTGTAGGGTATTGCATCACTTATGTATTTGTAAAAAATGATGATAACATCTTGATTTATTTGAAATGAAAACAAGATAATTACTTTACAACCAGTGGCAAATGGAAGGACCCGGGGGGAACAAGGCCCCATCAACCTCCTAGTGGGTTTGATTTTTTCTTTAAAATGACTTTGATTTATTTCTAAAGACGAGTTAAAAACTAATATACACCCGCATGATATTTTTATAGCCCCCCTCTGTTCCAAGAAATCAACCTGTAAATGTTGCTCAAATGATTTGAAAATTTTAAAATTGTTTCTTGAATTAACTTAAGAGAATAAAAGAATTAAGGATGAAACCGAAATTTGGATTGTTTTGGAATGGATAGTGAATTTACTTCTTTTAATGAAAAGGTTAATTAAATGGATGAATTTAAAAAAAAAATCTGAATCTTTGATTCATAACTGGGAATGGTGCTTTAGTGTATTGAAAGAGTAGAAAGCAAGACATAACAATATCATGGCTTATACTAAGAGAGTTGTTGTTTAATGTTTTAGTAATATTAATTTAACAACGAGATATAGTCATATTGATCTATGTTGTCAATTTTGGAGTTGTCATATCATAGATCTCCAATTGCCAACCTGAGTTTTTAGGAGACGTCATATGAGCCTAAATGGTTTAGCAAATCTAGTTCTTTTTTAACGTTTTGTTGTTTAGTTAGGTTGCTCAATATATATGTTTTAGGTACATTAGCTTTATCATTTTAGGTTGTGATTAATTGCATCATATTTAATCATTATTTGACCCGTGGTTTACTTTTTTTTTTTTTTTTTTTTTTTTTGCGTTTTTGACTCCTTTTGGCCGATCGATTTTGTCCCCACTGAGAAAATATCTTGGATCTGTCACTATTTTCAACAATGCCTCGTTTTTAAATAACGTTTTAGCCACCAAAGTGGTTGAAAAGTGTTCCACAACACAGCAGGTCACAAACCAACGTTTTGCCACATCTAAGAGCATTCTCAGCTCATTCCCTATATTTTTGTGAGAAAGATTTGTAAAATTATATAAATATGGTTATAAGTATATGAGAGAGAAAATATTATATGGGAAAGTTAAATTTGAAGACTCACTGTTCATACCGTATAGTTTTTTAATATTTTCTAAAAGTGGTTGCGAGTGAAGGAAAAAAGAAAAGATCATGATAAAGGTATAAAAAGTATTATTTAATTAAATAGAAGAGAGAAAAAACAGTAATTTTTAATATAATTATATGACATATATAGATATAGGGTAGGGAATAGGTTGGGAATGCTCTAATCTCATCATCACTTTTTTCACCCAAATGAGTATCACTGTCACAAGTTCTAATAATAAACTCGAATTCCCTACATACAGCATAGTTTTCTGTAATCCTTCAATTAAACACCTAATGAGTTGGTTTTGACCCAACTTTGAGCTCATATGTTGAGAAAGGAGGAAATAGCCATCGAGATGGACTATGGAAGATAGGAAGCAGAGCCGTTTATGCAGAATAGCTTTTTTTTAGATATATTCATAACTCTCCTCTATGATAATGTAGTAGTTACCTCTGTTTATAAAATATGCGTAATTATCTCATAATGTCTATGTTGCTTCATAGAGCATTGGAATGTACAAGTCTATACGAATTCTTTGTCCATCAACCTTTTATGGTGGATCTACTTTTGGTGTGTCCAGTTATATTTATTTTTAAGTTTTTTACATTTCTTTTATGGTGGATCTACTTTGGATGTGTCCAGTTATTTTAATTATTATTAATCAAGTTTGTACATTTCAAAACATACACTATACGAACATAAATTATATGGTTACGTACCAGTTTTTAACTCTTGTAAACTATAAAATATGCAAAATTAGCTATGTGTCTTCACAAATACATTAGTATGTATGTATAAGCCTACACGAATTATTTGTCAAGCATCTAGTTTTTATTGCGGATCCAGTTATGTCAGGTGTATACATTTCAAAAATATACAAGCATAAACTACATGCGTGAACTAGCATTACGATCCAAACAATGTCATTTTCATTATTTTCTCTTGTTTGGTGATCATATGCAGTTGAATCCGTACTTATTGGACGTAGACGAACCCAGAGCCATGGCCCTGTGGTATAGGTTTTGAGTTTAGGGGTTTCCTAAACATGTTTTAAGAAGAAAACTTTTACTTATTGTGAAGCACGTATGAAGTAAGGGGAAGCCTTCCATCTTAAAGTGTATATTATCATAATCATGGAAAAAACCGTTGAAATTTTGGCCTAAAAAGTGTCAATGAGCTCTTTATATATAGTTTGTTGGTAAACTAGGCAAGTTTCTTTGCTTCGCTAAAATGATCAGATGATAAACAAACTTGCCATGCTGAAATATTTGAAATTGGTTCCTAAATAAATAAATACAAAGTGTTGGGGTAAAGAGCATATGAAACTGTGGTATGATGTAATCTTCTCAACACTACCTTAAACTAACTACAAAATGATTTGAGAAAATTAAGAGCATATTCAACCTGTATAAAAGAATGACAATATTCTTCTTGAACATAATCTTCGATTTTCTTCAAATTTGCCTACTGCAATGGAAGGCCATCTTTGGTCTGATGTGTGTGCCTTAAGCTTAACTCTCGTAAATTCTGTTCCAACCATTAAAACAACAAAAATCAAGATATCGAAACCCGCGATAATGGTTTACAGGAGAAATAAGCAAAATCACAGTCGCAGCTTCATTTGTAAAAAAAATATTTATCAAGATTCAAGATGTTGCAGAGAATCAGGAAATTAAATAATTACTAATTGAGGTTGGCTGGTCAGCTTCATTTGTAAAAAAAATATTTATCAAGATTCAAGATGTTGCAGAGAATCAGGAAATTAAATAATTACTAATTGAGGTTGGCTGGTCGTGAGAAATGATTTTATCCAATAATAATCATTAACTGCCAAAGTTACCAACAAAATTCTAAATATCATTACTTTATCTCAAGGTCTCAAGGTGGAATCTATGATCACTTTACTTAAGAAAGAGTCGTATCCACTTAGGTTTAGTCTTTAACAGGTCAAACTCGTAAGAACAAAAATCCCCTATATCAATAACTTAAGAAGTAACTTTCTTAATCGTATTTTACACACTAATCATATATTAAATGCTTTAAAAGGTTTGAACAAAAAAAGTTATGGGTCAATCTCCAAGCTATTTAAATTTACAAATATAAAATATAATCATTTTTTAGCGCAAATTCAATTTGACCCGTTACGCAACACGCCCATTTTGACACGTGTATTATATATTAATCACATAAACTGATACTTCATTACTTTGAACAACTATTGTTTAACCTACCATCAGTTAGCTCAATATTGGCTACAGGTATGTACTTATGTACCCCTAATGAAAAGCTTGACCTTTTGCACAACTGAATACTAGATCAGTAGATCTTGAAGTTGAATGTAATGTAAGTTACCATCAGAAGAATACTTTAATATATGTATTTGATCCATATTTCATTCAATAAACAGTTTGAAAAGCGATTAACTGGTTTTTTAAACAAGTATACATTTCACACACAAAATTTGCATTTTCAAAAGGTTTAACCAAAGTGGGATTGCATACTTTAATATATTTGATGAAATAATGCCTGCCTCACTAAATAAATACCTTGATTGTGATTAAGTACTTGATCAGCATCGTTTATCTTCAATCTTTGCTTAGTCCAACTAACTTGTTATATGCATAAATGAAGGAGCTATATAAAAAATATCCTAGATCAATTTCATCTTCATACTGACTAGTTGTTTAAAAACCAAACCGAAAGCTATCTTACTTCCCAATTTCTATCCTCTTGAACAAGTGTACAGAAACTGCAATTTGTAAACTAGTCATGTACACACTAACAATAGTGCAACCAGATAAACAGAATACTAAAATCAATCTATTCAGCTTTGTAAATGAAGAATTTAGGGCTTTAGGTAGAGTACCAATATACTGATTCTTCATTAGTCTGAACAACTAATGTTTTAACCTAGAAACAATAGCTTAAATATTGGGGCCACACTAGTCTACATATATGTACCCTTAAGCATTTGAAAAGCTTGACCATTTGCACAAATATATACTAGATCTTAAGTTGAATATAATACAAGTTACCATTAGCCCAATGCCTTAATGAGTTAATGTATGCATTCATTTTGATATAATCAACAATACTGATTCTTCATTATTTTGAACAACTTATGTTTCAACCTAGCATCAATAGCTAAAATATTGGCTACAGCCGCTACACTCCACAGATATGTACCCTTAAGCATTTGATTAGCTTGACCTTTTGCACAAATATATACTAGATCTTAAGTTAATGTATGCGTTCGATCCATATTTCATTAAATTAGCAGTTAAATACGTGGTTGTCTTGATGTTTTAAACAAGTATACATCACTTCATATTCACGCGCCATTAGTAAGCCTTTGCCATTAAATGGCTAACAAACTTTGTATATTCAATAAGTTCCAATCAGTGTGGTATTGCATACAGTTTTTTATATTTTATGAAATAATGCCTGGCTCAATAAATAAGAACCTTGATTATGATTAGGTACTCTGGAGTTCAGTATAGCTCGTGTCCCAGCTCCAATAATCATATGAATACTAAGTTCTGATATGCATAAATGTTTTCTATAAAAGAACATGATGCATACATGTGAAAGATATCCTAAGTCAGTTCATATTTAATAATTGTTTACAATCCAAACTGAAAGCTATCTTGCTTCCCATTATCTATTCTCTTGAACAAATTACAAACATACAGAAGCTGCAATTTGTATATTAATCATGCACACTAAAATCAATCTATTCAGCTTTGTAAACAAAGAACATAGGGCTTTAAGTAGAGCACGCACCGTGGAATGAAGGTGAGAAGGATGAAGATCAACAGCGGAGTGAAACGACATCTTAGCAATCTCCGATATGGCCGCTTCCCTAACTTCAGGTTCATCGCTCGTTAGCTCCTCGTAAGCAGCCACAAAGGCCTCCTTCCAGAAGCGAGGCAATTTAATCCGCCGGTTATTCGTGTACACATCCCACATATGCTTCACAACCTTCTCTCGCTCCTCAATTTCCTAATCAAAGTATCAATCAACGCAAATTCAATACAAACAATTAAAAAAAATGAAGAAAAATGGGGGGGGGAAACGAACAAGGACGTCGAAAACCGGAGAGCGGGCGGTGAATTCTTCGGTTAATCGGTTGAGATTGCCGAGGGAGAGGTGGAGGGTGAAGACGGACCAGAAAGCAAGGAGGACAATGGCGGAGAGGATCCAGAACTTGTAGCGGCCTCTTCTAGAAGAGGAATCTAGGGTTTCCTTTTTCAATAGTGATGATGCTGATACCGGTAAAGGATCCTCATCCCTCATATTCTCTTCTCTTCGAATTGAATGAAGGAATATTAATATTAAGTGGAATTGAATTGATTTAATCGGAGTTCATGTGTGAGGTTTTTGAGATTGGGATTATTATTACTACACGCACGCAGACACAATGCTCGAAGAAGGAACATAACATGCAGAGTAGTTATGGTGTTGCGTGGGATGGATCCACCATCACTGCCATGTGGATTTTGATTTTGTTGCAGAGATTGTCAAATTTTTCAGGATTTGGGGGATGCTTACGGTATTGTTCGTTAATCATTAGGGCTCGCAAATAGCGGTGTATATGATTGATGCTTGGCCCAGTTGAATTCTGCTTTAAAAGCCCAAAGGTGTATCATGTATGTATACTTGTAAAAGATATAGGTGATTCTTTTTCTTTTTTTCATTTTTGGAAAATGGATTGGGATGTTATAACGAGCATAAGGTTTTAGGAGACACGAAAATGAGTTTTAGCGAGTAACTGAGGTGCCCTGATGAGGAGAACAAGGGAGATTGAGGGATTGATATAAAAGGTCAAGTATAAGACAAAGGCGGTGTTTTGAGGCAAATAACATAGCTAATATGTTTAAACACCGGGAAAACTAAGGAGGGAAGAGTGACATATTTAAGATTGTCAAAGTTAAGGGAAGGAGACGGCAGGTGTGAATCGTGAAGTTTTAAAGCGAGACGATGGATTGTTTTGACAAAGAGGAAAGGATGTGTGAATTCGACAACACAACGAGATAATGAATAATTGATATTGTCGTACTATCGTAGAGGAAGTGTTAAGGATAACCCTTAGGTGTCACACCACAACCTAAGGCGGAAATGCCGGGGCGTGATCCGATTGCTCACAGCTCGAAGATACTATCATAAATATAAATGACAATATCTAATTAATTATGTTATTCAAAGTATACACACATTATTCAATTACAACAAATAATTTAAATACATGAATATAAGCTCAAATAATGTTTGTCTTCATTAAAACCTATAGTCTTGACTAAATATCCAAACTTCAATTCAAGAACTTGCATATGCGTAGAAAACAGAGTTTGTCAACATAAAGTTAAGTGAGAATATCACCAGTTTTGCATGTCAATGTAAATAAGCATAACGTGATAAATGCGGTAAATGTAATCAAACCATAAACAAGTATGTAGACTGTTGCCAAGTGAATCGGGCGTTGGTCAATAGCATGAGCACCCAATACATGGGAATACGATCGACCCCTCCGAATATACAAATAAATGAATATTAACACAAGTAAGCATGTAACATGTATATTTGATTAAGTCACACATAATTACACATATGCTATTGTTATATTATATATATATATATATATATATAGTAGGAAATACGAATATGTACGCATATGTCCCCAAAACGTTTAGAAAACTTAGTAAAACAGGGGAAAGATAAACTCACCTTAGATTAACGACAAACAAATATAAATATGAATAAGCGAGCTAACGAATAAGCGAGTTGTCCACTACATGTCAAACGATATAAACAATTCAGAATTTGAGACTTTAGAATATGATAATATAAATAAAAACAAACTCGTTTCCGCTGGAATCAATCCAAACGGACGTTTAGAATTCAAGTTATGTTTGTTTTAAGATTTAAGCGAGCTGGCACTAACCAGAATCTGAACAGCGATTCGGAAGTCAGGTTTTGGTTAGTAGCCTTAAAATTTCATACAAAAATAAAAGTCTTCTAGACCGAATGTTGAATCCGACCAGAAGTATGAGAAAACGTTAAGTCAAACTAGTTGACCATTTTGCCCTTTAACGAGTTTTAAACGATTTGACCAGTCAACACCCATAAACCATCGAAATTGATTGAAGGTTATTGACTAGGGAATGTATATGAATGATTTCCATGTTTACAACTTACCCGGAAAGTGAAAGAACAAGGATATATAACGAGTCAATGGTTCACACACATGCAAAGTCAAACGAACAAGCTTGTGTCTTCAACAATAAATCAAAAACCGAAAAAGATGATAAAGAGCCGAGGGTAGGATGACTAGAGGAGGCTCTTAGGGTTTATTATAAAGTTTGGTGACAGGTGAATGAGTCTTGTTTATATAGAAATAGCAAAAAAAACGAACCATATTTGGAAGACTTACTCGTTTAGGAAATCGAATCAAGTTTAATGATCAAATCAACCTAATATGCAGACATAATTCAATCTTGTGGAAGGGGTAATGTATGTGAACAAGTATGTAAGTTATATTAGTTTTCTTGGAGCTTAAAGCACTTGATTTGGTCCAAAAATAAATTATTTCGGGCCAAAAACGAATTAGGAAAGAAAATAGGCTACACGATCTCTGCAGGGTGTCTATAGCGCCGTGCGGTTGTAAGGCCCCAGACCCGGGTGCCCTACTTTCCCGCTGGTTATATTTACTCATTCACATAATTCGTAAAATCAGAGTTAATTAAAACATTTTGCGGAATTTAAAAGTCATTCATTCATACATATCATAAACATCTTGTCTTAAAATAAAATAACATAAGCCTTAAACATAAAACATAAATGACACGGGTGTCTTATCTTCATAGCGATGTCAGTCTTCCTCTTATTGCCACGTGTCCTCATCAAGCAACTTGCCTCATTCTACTTGCCTGCGTATATACTAAAAGTCAACTATGCTGAGTGAGTTCTAGTTAATTAACATAAATTACATTCACTTACTTACCAATACGCGTCCGAAGATACGTATTAATACTTACCTGTTCATCTATCATTCAACCATACATCCTTACATTCAAACTTCCTACAGAACACATACCTCGGATACTATAAGGATCCGGTCCTCACTTACCTTGAATATTATAAGGGTCCAGACCCTACATACCTCGAAGTTAATAAGGATCCGATGTCTTACATACCTTGGGTATTATAAGGGTCAAGTACCCTACCTACCTCGGAATTTATAAGGATCCGGTGTCCTTCATACCTTAGATCTCCTTAGAGTCCAGCCCTACTTACCTTGGATGTTATAAGGGTCTAGTGTCCTACATACCTCGGTTATTATTAGGGCCCGGTGCCCTCTATCATACCATACCATTCTAACTTCGTTACATTTTCCTTTCTAATTCCTTCAATCATAACTAATATAGCATTACGTGCATACTAGTTAAACAATTCACATCATTCACATTCATACGCAAACATATATCTAATATACACTTACCATTTAAGTTAAGTGTATAAATCTAAACACATCGTAGTATGCACACAGCCCCGAAAACATAATACATAAAAGGGGCTAGAACTCACTTGGATCCTGTTACGTTCGCCGTTAATAGTGATTTCTTTCTTCAACTGAGCCTGACTAACTGTTAATAACATACACGTATTAATCCTCTATATTCGTTTATTATTTATTTTCTTAAGTTAATGGGTTTAACCTTTAAGTTAACCGAAACCAACACGTAACCTTCTTTATTCGTTCATATTGATTTAATGTCCTTAACTTATTCATTGTTATTATACATTTATATTATATTAACTTCATTATCATTAACTCACATTTCTAACGCATTTACAAGTTTATGTTTCCGTAAGCGGGTTCAGGTCTCGGGTAGTTCCTTGCATTTAACTTACCCTTTCATTATTATTAATTATTAATATGCATTTATTTATTATTATTATTAGAGTTATTATTATTATTATTATTATTATTATTATTATTATTATTATTATTATTATTATTATATACATATAGGCCTCACTCACCTCCCTCCCTTCAAAACCCTACCCGACACCCTCCCCCCATCCAGTGTTTTGAAACCCGGCCTGGCCCAGCCGGTTGGACCGGTCCAACCGGGACCCGGTTCCTATACCGGGCCGGGTCAGTGTATTTTGGACGTTTCTAAAAACCCGGCCGGGTTTTGCGGGTGGCGGTCGGACCGGTTGACCCAGCGGGTGGACCGTTAAAACTCATTTTTTATTAAATCCAAAATGAAATGCGTATGCCAGGATTTGAACTTGGGTCATTTCAGAGATAGAAGTTTTAATAATTACCCCTTGAGCCAACCTACCAAGCTTCATTGATGTCTCTATTGATCAAACATAAATCATATATATTTAAAAAGCAATGTATAAAACATAAATAAACATTAAAGTTTGTTATTATTATTCTTTTTGGTTATTATTATTTTTTATATGTATATGAATTATATATATACATAAATATATATTTAAATTATTTATGACATCATCCGGGTCAACACACCGGTCCGCCCTCTCGGGTCGGTCCGACCTTTGACCCGGTAAGACATCCGGGTCGACGTCCGGGCCGGGTCTGAAAACATTGCCCCCATCTAACCTTCTTCCTTATCTTCTTCTTTTCACAATACAGCAGCCACTGCCGCACCCATATTCCGGCTATACTACCGCCACCACTACCCTTCCCTTTAACTCATTTGTACAACCTACCCCGCCCCATCTACTTCTTCCTTCTTCACCCTTGTACCGTCGCCGTCCTCACTCCAATGGTTCCAGCCACCTCCACAGCTCCGAAGCTCGGTGGTTCACATACCAGGTTCACATAAACATGTGAGTTTAAGGATTTCGCATAGAGGTTTCGCTTGGAACTTTTTCGCACATAATTCCGCGTGGGTAAATCTCGCTTCGCATGGTATGCGAATTTCTCATTTCGCACGGTATGCGAAATCCTCATTTCGCACGGGATGCGAAATCCCCCATTCGCGCAACTTATCTTCCAGATGTGGTTCGAGTTCTTCGTTTGCGGCTGTTTTCGAGTACATATGGACACGAGAGTGGTTCGGGTGCATTCTGGCCGTTGTTGGTTTCTCACCAGTGGGTTTGGTTTGACGGGGGGGGGGGGGGGGTGGGGGTTTGAACACGAGGATCAATATGGTTCAGATCTGTATGCGGGTTCTGGGCTTAAGTCATGCTGATGAAATCTGGGTCTCGTTAAAGACTCGTTTTTTTATAACAATCTATTGTTTGTTATTGTTTACTTGTCATCATGTGACTGTTACTTTGCTTGCGGTTCATTATTCACGGTCCAGTCGTGTCGGTTTGCTTCGGTCCGACTAGTTCATTTTGTTAGTAGATCTAAGATGGAACGAGATACGGAATAAAAGAAACGAATATTAATCATATACTTACCTTAAATATCGGATCTTGAATAAATGAAATTGTTGGTGCACAGGAGGTTTATGTTGTGTGTATATGGGTGAGTGTGCTAATGATTGGAATGATGATGATAGAATGATAACGATGGAAATTTCTAGGGTTTAAAAAGGCTAAGCCCAAAGGCTTTTAGACCCAAATCATTCTTAAGTCCATAAATCCCTCTTTACCCTATCAAATTTCTACATATTATTTAACTAATTTAGACGACATCTCACGACACAGCAACTAAAATAAACTCGGACGTTTTATTTATTATTATCGAAATTAGGACGTTACAAGTCTCTCCTCCTTAAAAAGGTTTCGTCCCCGAAACCTATTGATTACATAAACAATTGCGGGTAAAACTTACGCATCTCCTCCTATGGTTCCCATGACGCATCGGATCCCTTGCAATGTTTCCAAATCACCTTGACTAGTGGAATAACCTTGTGACGAAGTTGCTTATCCTTACGGTCAACGATTTTGATTGGTTGCTCGACATAATTCAATTGCTCATCCACCTCTATGTCCATTAACGGCATGTGAGACGTGTCGTCAGCGAGACATTTCCTTAAGTGGGAAACGTGAAAGGTAGAGTGAATCCCTTCCAGTTCTGCAGGCAAATCAAGCTTATACGCCACCTCTCCTACACGAGCTATGATCTTAAACGGTCCAATATACCTAGGACTCAACTTTCCTCTCTTTCTAAAGCGAATGATACCTTTCCACGGCGAGACCTTAAGCATCACATTGTCCCCAACGTTAAACTCGATCGGTCGCCGTCGCTTATCGGCATAAGACTTCTAACGGTCTTGAGCAGCCTTCATCCTTGCCTTGATTTGATCAAACCTCAAAGAGGTTTCTTGCACCACTTCCAAACTACCAACCTCTTTCTGGCCAATCTCTCCCCAACATACCGGAGTTCTACAACGCCTACCATACAACATTTCGAATGGAGGCATACCAATGCTCGAATGGTAGCTGTTGTTGTACGAGAACTCTGCTAAATGAAGGTGATCATCCCAGCTTCCTCCAAAATCTAACACATAAGCACGTAGCATATCCTCAAGGGTTTGGATAGTCCGCTCAGACTGTCCATCTGTTTGAGGATGATATGCCGTGCTGATGTTCAATCTTATTCCCATTGCTTCATGAAATCTCTTCCAAAATCGGGAAAAACGGGTATCTCTGTCGGATACGATCGACAATGGCACTCCATGTTTCGTTAGCACTTCTTTCATGAACACATTCGCTAACGTTTCTGACTAGATGGCCTCTCGTATAAGCAGAAAGTGAGCACTCTTAGTCAAACGGTCCACAATCACCCAGATGGTATCATGATTCTTAGCTGTACGCGGTAGCTTAGTTATGAAATCCATGGTGATGTGTTCCCATTTCCACTCGGGTATTTCTAGAGGCTGTAGCTTCCCATACGGTTTTTGATGTTCTGCTTTAACTTGTAAGCAAGTCAAGCACTTGCTGACATAATCAACCACTTTATTCTTCATACCAGGCCACCAATAGTCCTTCTTCAAGTCTTGATACATCTTGTTGGATCCTGCATGAATTGAATATCGAGATTTATGAGCCTCGTCTAGGATTCGACTCTTAAGATTCCCATGGCGCGGAATCCACATTCGATCGAATCTGACCTTTACGCCTTGCGTATTATCAATTAGCTCAATCTGTTGCCCATAAATCCTCTCTTTTTACATTAACCCTTCGTCTGCCAGCACTTCTGTCTGAACCTTGTTGATTTCTGTAAAGAGATCTGTGTTGGCAATCAGTTTGTAAGACTTTATAGTAGCTAACACTTCTTTATCCTTCCGGCTTAAGGCGTCAGCAACTACATTAGCACTTCCGGATAATACTTAATTTCACAGTCATAATCTTTGATCAACTCTAGCCACCTTCTCTGTCTTATATTCAATTCTTTCTACTCAAAGAAGTATTTCAAACTCTTGTGATCCGTATAGATAGTACACTTAGTACAATACAAGTAGTGTCTCCAGATCTTAAGAGCATGTACTACAGCTGCTAACTCTAAGTCATGCGTCGGGTATGTACATTCGTGAACCTTCAGTTGTCTAGACGCATAAACTATGACATTTCCTCGTTGCATCAACACGCAACCTAACCCTTGATATGAAGCGTCATCATAAACTTCTAAATCCTCATTACCATCGGGTAAAACAAGAATCGGAGCTTGCGTGAGCTTCTTCTTTAATTCTTCAAACGCCTCTTCCTGGAACTTACCCTAACTGAACACCACAGTCTTTCGGGCCATACTGGTCAACGGTGCGGATATCTTGGAGAAACCTTGAATGAATCTTCGATAATAGCCGGCCAACCCCAAGAAACTGCGTATTTCAGTCGGATTTTGCGGCGTCTTCCAATTCTTTATCGCCTCGATCTTAGCTGGGTCCACAGTAATCCCTTCATGAGTGTTGTCGTGTCGTGAGATGTCGTCTAAATTAGTTAAATAATATGTAGAAATTTGATAGGGGAAAGAGGGATTATGGACTTAAGAATGATTTGGGTCTAAAAGCCTTTGGGCTTAGCCTATTTAAACCCTAGAAATTTCCATCCTTATCATTCTATCATCATCATTCCAATCATTGGCACACTCACCCATACACACACAACATAAACCTCCTGTGCACCAACAATTTCATTAGTAGCAGGATGGGTGACCTCCTGGGAAGTCTTCACCTGGGCAACCAAAAACAAATCCGTGAGCTCTTCTTGGGCAAAGCAGACAATATTGGTGGTGCGAGGGGCCGTATGTTACAGCGGTGGGCCTAGACCACCCCATCACGTGGTGCTCCGGCCAAAATGAGAGGGATTTTCAAATTTGACACTTTTAGTCCTTGTAGTTTGAGAATTAGATAATTAATGAATCTTTTATGCATAAATTAAGAATTGAACATCTTTTAAAGTATGAAGGGCCTAAAGTGAACATATGGAAACTTAAATACTTATAAACATTTGACTTTTCAATAATAATAAGGATCTAAAAATGTTTCTGGTCGGGTTAAACACACACGAATACGGGTTTGGAAAATCCGAAATGTTACAGTTTCCCCTGCTTTAGGGAGTTTCGTTCCGAAATTAAGGAAAACCAAAACATCACCGTTTTTTAAAATAATTAAACTTTTAATAAAAATATCATAACATAGAACTTCTAATAACCAAAGCAACGCTCCAAATGACAATCCGATAAGGGCACTTATATATAGGATGTACCAGCGGCGTATCCATCATGTCCTTATCATCTTATCATTTGTACCGTTACCCAAGCTACCTTAGGTTCTAAATCATGACACACAATTGTACGTGTTATGGTTTCCATGCGAGGACTCGGATAATTATGTTCGCGATCATAATTACTCTTATCGTGGATGGTCCGCATAAGTCGTTTCATCATGTGGGTTATAAAACATTTAAAACCATCATTTTGAAAGAAACAAACGTTTTGCTAACTTTAAATATAGTTTCAAGAGATAATAAATGTTCGAGCTTGATTAATAAAACTAGGTGATTTCTATTATATATTTTGATTAGGAAAAATACAAATTTTGGAAATTGAAATGGATTTCGTGAAGCAGACATTTGAAATGAATTATGATGATCGAGAATAAGCTAAGAGTGGAATATTATATGAAGTTAACCTTGATAGATAAAGGAACTTGATTCATGAGATGGTATGCGCAAAAATTTTAATTTATAACAAATCTTAAAATAGTTAATAACATGTGGGATCCTTAAAGATCGTATTCATTAGGAATGAAATTCTTAAGATCGAGAGTATAAATTTAAACGAAGATTTTGGTGAGTTGAGTTTAGTTAGTTGCGAACTTATGAGATTAAAGAGAAGATAACATAAAGTTATAGCTTTTCAAGTTGTGATTTTTGAGATGAGATTAATTCGACTTTTTTATAATAAAATATTATAATAATTAGTAAATAATCATTTAAATAGTAATGAAAATGCAAAAATGTACGTATTCAAATAAATCATTAATGGATTAAATTGGGAAACGGATATTCTCGAATCACTGGGATAGTCCTATTCCAACTAAATCTTTAAAATTAGATAAAAATATAAGATGGGTAATTGAAGATATTAAATGAGATTAAATTGGAAATTTGTGGATTCTTCATTTTTCATAAAATCGTTATAAATATTAGGAAGTAAGTAAATTGAGTTATCGATGATTTATAATGGAAATTCAAGTAAATAACAAATTTTAAATTAGTTGGCATACCAAAAATAAGATGTGAAATGATATAAGAAAATAAGATAAACGCGATGCTAGAAATGCATGAACCACCATGACTATTCTAACAGCTACGAATTTATCATTTAAAACGTTTAAGATTTTCAAGGTGTATCAAAAATCAAAGTAGGGGGTTGAAATATTTACGAACCAACGTTTAGTTTCAAACAACGAAATTAATTAATAAAGAGTTAAGTGTCATTTTAGTACATGCGTTTTGTCTAACTACGCAACTTTAGTACCATTTTTGAATTTTTCGCAACTGGCTACTCAATGTTTCAAAAACTGGCCATTACTTTTTTTTAACCCTCGTTTAATTTGTCCGTTAAGTCAGGGACGTAATGATAACTTAAGTTATTTTATTTATTTTCTTTTCTCTTTTAAACTCCCCCCCTTATTATATTATCCCAACTAACTTACATCACAATAATTCATAATTAGGGTTCCAACCAATGTTTTAAAAACCATTATTTTATTCATACCGGATTCGACTAAAAAATGGACAACCGGTTGAACCGGTTTATATCGGGAGGTTCAACCGGGTTGTATAGTTTAGCCTATAATTTCATATTAATGCTAACTTTAGCTAAAGAAAACAAAAAAAATAAAAAATACATGATTCCATATAACTACTATATTAAGATGACAAAGCCAGATTGATACGAACCGAATCAATAATCAAATGATCCAAAGAAATTAGAAGAAAACTTGATAGAAATATAGAGAGATATCAGACTAAATCATTTTCTTCCTTCATAATCCTAATCAAAATACTGATGGCTTTATAAATAATAAACTAGCCATGAAATTAATAAACTAACTTACCCATGTAAATAATAAACTACTAGAATGTGAAATACTTGAAACAAACTACTAATGCATGTGATGATGTGAATGTGAAGAATGATTGGAACGATAGAAAAAGCACATAATCAATTCAATAGCATATTAGAAACCAACCATAGATTGAAGCTTCAATAGCAGTTCTTAATTCTTATATATAATAGATTAGTAGGGTAAAGGGAATATAATACAAGAAGGATTATAAGAAGGATTCTTAATGCACTGTGAAACACCGTTCATCCTAGGTTAATGGTAAGGTTAATGGCAATTGTAATAAAAATCTGGCCTGAAGCTTAAAAATATGGTGAGCTTTAAACCGGTTTAACGGTATGAACCGGTTTTTTAAGAAAACCGGCCGGTTTGATGTTCCCTAAAACCGCTCAAAAAAACCGGGTATTAAATATCGGTTTGGTGACGGAAATCCGGTTCAATCGGCCGATTCAAACCGGTTTTTAAAACATTGGTTCCAACAATCAACAACAACAATGATAATAAATAAATAAAAAAAAATAAAACCATGATCTTTTTTCATAAATGAAAAATGTTGAAATCGCATATGTTGAGCTTATTCATAAAGGCTTAGGTAGTTTTTTATGCAGCAATTGACAAAGGGAATTGAATGATTTATTGCATGAGAATGAAAAAAATGATGTTTGTTTGCATAATAGAATGGAATCATCCATTATAAATGAAATCACATTACATCAAAACCATTCCTTTTCACCCCCTCTTATTTTTTTTCATTTTATTCCTCATTCACCATATTTTCTCAACAGCACCACCACTTAACAACAACCAGCACACCATTACAATCGCCACCACCAAATGACCACCACTGCTCTAGCCACCACCGTCGTTGTGGTAACCACCGCAACCATTGTCATCACCTCCGCTTGGCCATCACCGCCACCGCCACTGTCGGTGCCTAATCACCGCCACCTGACTGCCATCACCGTTGCCGCCACCCTACTATCTCCATCACTACCAATGCTACCACCGCTTGACCATCGCCACCACCACAACCATCGCCCCTACCGCCTGACCGCCAGCACCACCACCGTCGCCACCACCACCGTTTTCGTCACCGGAGCTACCATCACCACCGTCGCCGATATAATTTTTTTTTCATTTTGGCAAAAAAAAATTATTTTTGAAATATGAGTGTTTTTATTATTTCTATTTAATTTCTATAATTTTTTGAATTCCAAAAAACATAAAGTAATAATTCATTCAATTTCTATAGGTTAACCAAACAAGATAAAGGAATGATAACGATCCATTTCATTCCTTTGTTCATATCATTCCTTCTCTCGTTCTATTTCCTCTTCATTTCATTACCATCAACCAAACATATCCTAATTATTTGCTTCAAATCACACATGTTGTTAATACTATTCATAAAGCTTTAATCTTCTTTACTTCATATATGAATCCATGGAGGTGAATACAAAACTTTAGTTTAATTTTCCATTTTCAAAATAAGTGATTTTTTTATTATTATTTAACTTGTTTAGAAGCTAGTTTTTATAGGGGACATTTGCATATATCCTTTTGCTAAGTACCTTATTACATATTCACCCATTTCGTAAAAATCAATTACATATTCTTCCTTCCTAAACCACACATATTACATATCTTCTCATTTCATTAAAAATAACTAATTAAATGACTGTTTTACCCTTAATGAGTAATGACATAATTAAATAAGTATTTACATATATCTCCTTTCTTATAACATCAATTACATGTCTCCAAAAGTTCAATCCAAACCGAGTCGATGTAAAGACAAACATATCGAGCACTAATAAACCAATTGGCATCAAACCTTTTAATCAATAGTCAATATAAAAAGTTTTGGATTTAAAATTTTTTTACCAACAAAAACAACTCAAGTATGATAAAAAAAAAGTGTACATGAGATGGCGGGATTCAGAAGGAAAAAGTGGTGGTAGTCATTTATGGCGGTGATGAGATGGCCAGAAGCTTGCCGGAAGTAGCTTGGAGAAGATGATTTAATGGTGTGGGTTTAACTCTATAATCTATAATATATATAAACGAAAACCCAAAAATCCTATGTGTCGCGATGTGGTCGTTCCCCCCTTTTATGAAAGCCACCAGATTGCTTGATTTTTAAATGGAGGTCTCACATTGATTTAACCCAAATTCATGGGTATGGGTATTACCAAAACCAGATAGCTCTTAAACGGGTTATAACATCTCATTAAATTAAAAATTAATCTTACAAATTATTTGATAGGAAAATCCTATAAAATAGGGATATACTAAAATTTAATATCCAATTTAAAAAAAAGATATTATTTATAATTAATAAACAATTTTATAGTAAAAAACATAAGCGGGTCATGGGTCACCAAATCCAGATAACTTTTAAACGGGTTATAACATATCATTTTTTTATGAAACCCTTTCATCATCAAACCCTAAGTATATTATTAACTTTCTTATAATAAAAAAAATTAAAATACAAAAAGTAAATATTAAAAAACGAAAAATGTAAAACAACCATTCTATCAAGCCATCAGATTGCTTTATTTGTAAATGAAGGCTTCTCACGCATTTGGCTCGAATTCACGGGTAAAGGTCTCACCAAACCTATATAGCTCTTAAACGGGTTATAACATCTCATTATATTAAAAATTATCTTATTAAATATTTGATATGAAAATCCTATAAAATATGGATATATTAAAAATTAATATCCTATTTTATTTAAAAAAAGATATTATTTATAATTAAGAAACAATTTTATAATAAAGAAATAAATGGGTAATTGATATCACCAAACCTAGATAGCTTTTAAACCGGATTATAGCATATCATTTATATTTGTGTAACCATTTCTTTAAATCTCAATTATATTAATTATTAACTTTCTTACGATAAATAAAATTAAAATCCAAATATACATATATAAATATTGAAAACGAATAATGTAAAACAACCCCCGTAATACGGGGATAAAATCTAGTTATTAATATAACTTTGTTTTTTTAATTATTTGTTAATGGTAAGAGATATGGGTAACTTGATAATTTGATATAAAAAAGAAAAATATGTAATTGCTTATTTAAGTGTAAAAAAATATGTAATTAAGAGTGTTAAGTAAAAGAAAATATATAAAAACCCTTTTAATAATAGGTTTCACCATCCCATGATTTATATTTTACACATGAGCCATTGTGGAATGAGAATTTTGGGTTATTTCACTCAAGTTTCTATGTTAGTGTGTCAATGTTCAATATAGTCAATCAAATTTCGATAGTGAATCGCTTGACCCAATTGATTTTAGATTTATAGGTGAACTTTGGAAAATGCAACGCCACTACCACAAAATATTTATTTCATATATATATCATCTTAACAAAATTTATGGCATATATTCTTTCCCTAAAACGTGTTAACTACGTAATAAATACTTTAGCACGAGATCAATTCCATATGAATTATTATTATTATTAATCTTTTTAAACTAGTAAGTCCTTTGAGTAAAAACCAGCTGAGCTAGCTCAGTTGGCCAGGCAAGTGATGGGAGACCCGGAAGTCTCGAGTTTGATCATTGATATCGACCGGATTTTTCTCAGAGCAAAAAAGTCTGTCGTGCCTTCGGGCGGGGTGAGCAAACTGGGTTTTACCGGGAACGCCAAGCCAAACTTGGATGCCAGCGTGGATCCCAATAAAATCAACATAGTCTGACTCGAGTGGGGTGGTAGGACCGTAATGCTGTCATGATATCACTTAACTGAGAAAATCATCGTTCAAAAAAAGAAAAAAAAAGTCCTTTGAGTAAAAATGTTAGCGTCAATAGTAATACAATACTTACGAAAATAGATAAGCTAGGCTGTTACCTATTGGCCCGGTTATTTTAGGTGAATTTTAATAAATGCATCCACCACCATGAGTTCTTTGACCATTGAAAAAAAATTATCAAACATTTATACGCATACATTATTACATTTCTCACCGTAAAACATGTTACCGGGCTCCAATATTTACTAAATTAATCATTGCTTAGTGACTAAGTAATTTATGGGTTGTTTGTTTGTCTCTTAGTATTATGGGCTGTTTGTTTGTCTCTTAATGGTTATTAAGAGGCTATTTGGTTACCTCATAATTATTCATATTTTAAAATTTTTATTATAAATTATTCAAACCTAGTTTTTTAATGACTATTAAAAAACTATCAATAACGCCATACTTTGAGGGTCACTAAAAAAACTTTAACTTTTAACAAAATTCACACAAAAGTTACAATTTTTCACAAAACCACTAAAGCATTTTCTTCTTTTCTTTTTCATTTTTAATTATTTTTTTAATATCGAATTTTTAATTAACACACATATTTGGGTAAAGCGAACACGATATATAATTTGGGTTTCTCTCTTTAATTTAGAACCCTTTTGGGCCTATATTACGACCATATATTTTCTTGATTTAGCTTTTCTTAACTATAGGAAGTGTATCGGACCTGATAAATTTTAAATATTTATTTGCAAATTTAGTTTAAAATTCCTATAATTTTCGAAATGTTACAATAATAAGTTCATTATTATTAAACTTTTTGAGTAAATAAATGTTAGCGTGAAGCGTACTCCAAAATAATATAATAATAGTAATCATTTGAAAATGAAAATAGATAGGTTTCCTTAATAATAATAATAATAATAATAATAATCGGTTACCGGTTGACCTTGACCTTAAGTTTAATCATCCATTCATCGAAAAGACGGAGTGTTTGTTACTAGCATTCTTCTCGTTACATGCAAAGAAGAGTTGCGGAAGGTACAAAGCAAATAATAATAATAATAATAACAATCCATCCAGTTCTTCCTTGACGATCATATAATTATAATTTCCCTCATTAATTTTTCACTTAGTCACCTCTCTCATCTCATTCCTCCATATTTCACAGACTCATCAATTTCAGTTTTCTTTCATCCCACCGTAAGTGTTATTATTTTAACCGCATTCATGCATGATCAAACCGTTTTCTTCCTCATTTTATCGTTCTCTTTACGCATGAATTTGTTGTCTTTCGCTTCTGATTAGATCATCAATTGATCGTTTGGATTCGTACTGTGTAATTAGGGTTAATTTCGCCTCTGTTCTTTACGAGTAAACCCTAATCGGTTGCTTGATATATTTGTTGACTTTAAAAGTCATTTTTGATTAATATTATACTCTACAGTGTTTGATCAGGCTTGATATTTTATTTTTATTTTTTTATTATTGGCTAGGGTTTCATGGATTGATATTAATTAACATCTTGCAGTCATATTTGGCTTCTATAGTTCTTATACTGTTATAGTGTTATTTTTTAGGTTAATTCAATGGAGTCAAAGGAGGATGTTCAAAGTGATGGCTCTTATGAACTGGTCAACTTCGATGATTACGCTAGTGAAACCGAACGTTTGGACGCCGAAGACCTTGATTTTGGCAGCAAGGTACAGGTTGATTTTATTGTTAGCATTCGTGTTATTGTTGTGTTGTGTATACGGTTGAAGGAGTAAGAAGAAGTAATATTAAGGTCACAAATAAAGAAAAGATGACATTTAAATGTTTATATTTCATTTCAGGATCTATCTGATGCCAGTTCTTATGATTTACTCTGTTCTGATATGTCTGATACACTTGTGTTGACCAACAACGAGGCTTTTTACAACACTACTGTTTCACAGGACACTGCTTCTGATGAAGAAAATCAAGAACAAGAAGATGAAGAACAAAAAGATGTAGAAGACGACATGGGGTTTGGCGACGGAATCAATTCTGATTCAGAAGTGCAGCTGGTTCTTGTTAATAAGGTAGCCATTTGTCTCATAAGAACTTAGTATTATCATGTCACATATTCACTTAAAAGTTGACTTTTAAGTGGATATGTGATATGATCGTACTATCATATTAAGTTCTTATATGTTTCATCAACAAATTACAGGGTAAAAAGTGCGACTTGACGGCCATGCTTTACATGAGCTCAAGTCTGGACCCGTTTGCACCCCCTGCTCCTTTCAACTCAAAACATGACCTAAAAGAGGTAGCCAAGAATCACATAACCCGTTACCTTCCTGCTAAAGCATTGTTCAAATGCAGAAAGGTTTCTAAAGAATGGAACCAATGGATATCTGGCCCGTTTTGTGCACATGAGCAGAGTCAATTCTTCAGAAAAACCTCGGGTTTTTTTTGGTGTTCGAGTTATAATGATATTAGTTTCATCTCCCTCGAGAAGTCTGCTTATGGTGTTCCATACCCGTCTCTGAGTTTCCTTCCCCAGAAAGTTTCTATCAAAAGCTCGTGCAATGGGTTGCTTCTTTGCCAATCTTCTAACAATGAAGACGAATTATACGTTTGTAACCCTGCAAATACAGAGTGGATATTTCTACCCCCTTCTCAGTCTTACCATTGCAACCCGAAACTTGTGCTTGCTTTCGAACCGTCTTCGTTAAACTTTGAACCGCATTATCAAGTTATATGTTTGTTCTCCCTTCTTGATACCGAGGATCAAAAGATTGTGTATTTTGACATATATGATTCAGAAACGAAAGCTTGGAGGTTATCTGATGAGCTGTGTTCGGATCTTGATGCATCCGAGGTAGAAAGCGAGTCCATTTTTGTCAATGGAGTTGCTTATTGGGAAACTAAAGATGGCGGGTTATTAGCGTTTGATTTGAAGAACGAGATCCACAGTGTTCAAACGCTTCCTTTTGGTAAAAGTGGTGCATTGACCAATATTCATGGAGAAATATGCTATGTGAGAGCACAATATGAGTCTTACAGGAAATCATGTGTGTTGGAGGTTTATGGTGATGGGTTTGTGTCTTTGAAAAAGACTGTTATTGTACCTGATAACAATCTCGAAAGTGCAGAGTTTCTGGATTGTGAGGTGTTGTCTAATTCGTGTGATGATGTTATCGCGTTGGTCCTGAAGGGGTCTTGGGGGCAGAATCGTCTTTATGTTTATCACGTGAAAGAGGAGAAGGCTCGACGAGTAGGGGTTTTGGATCGCTTTGAGAAGTTGTTTCCTTATGTTAACAGCCTGGTTTCTATTCGTGGTTCTGGTTAATCATCGTTGTTATCATGGATTTGACAATGCTTTTGTTTTTTGGTTAAGTGGTTATTTGTGTACATATATTACTACTGGATTTGGGATGATGGTTGATTTTCTTTTTGAGTTTTAACATGTGGATTTTGTCTAAGATTATTTGTGTTACTTTTCTTTATGTTTATTTAGTTAACTAGTCAGTTAATCCACGTCAGGTAGTTGTCCATGCGTGCAAGTAATAGTTATCTGCTATCTACTAGTAATAGGTTTTTAGTCTTCCCTTGTATGTATTATGCTTTGTCTTGTGAATTAGTGTTTCTTCCACAAACCCTTTAAATTTGTGCCCGGTCACCTCCACCACGCCTCACGTTTTGTCGACTACCAAGAGCACCAAGGGCCCCCTCCTAAGATGAGTAAGACCATAACAGTGCGGTTTTAGTATTACCTAAGATTTTGAGGGTGCAATAATGGATTGCTAGAGCCATTGATCTTACTCCCTTTAAATTTTGAGGGTGCATGTATGAGAGGAGAAGTCAGCATTATTAGTTCGTGGTTCATTCTTGATGCGCGCTCAAGAAGCTAATATTTCATTCTTGACATGTTAAAAATAAAATAAATCAAGAAAAGCGGCAAATAAATAAAGTTTTTCTCATGGTTATAGTGATTTCTTACGATCAAATTAACAAGATAAATCCCAATTGCGAGTTAAGCTGACGCCATTTGATTTTGGCCTTTTGAGTCCTCAACACACATTCATTAACGATTCAAATTAGTTATGTCTCAGTTTCACCTAAGTTAGTGGGGCATAACGAAATTATTTTTCAAATTAGTGAAAATGTATTTTTGTTCTTAATTAGCGAATTTCAAACGAAGTCGCTGAAGATGCGAACCAAGTCGCTCGAAAAAGATGTAAGAGGTTAGAGAAGAAGAGCATGGGATGGGTGTGTTATGGTCATATTTGCTTTTACCAAGACGTGATTTGGTAATGGTACAATACGGGTAAATAACCATTATAAAATATAATGTTTAAAATCAACAGACATACAAGTCTGTAGCACTTCAGCTACCGTCGCACCATAATATTGTCTGTTTTGCCTGGGACGTATCACTGTTGCCTCACGGATTTTTTTTGGCTGCTCAGGTGAAAACTTTTCAGGAGGTCACCTATCCTGATACTGCTCCCACTTGAGCACACTTAAATATGTAGTTCTCCTCTCATCCACTACCATTAATCGCCCAAAACACGTTATGATGTGGAATGTTTCCAGTCCCTTATAAAGAAAGCTTCGTTCTCCTTCCCAACCTACGTAGGATATCACAATGTAAGGCTGCTTGCAAGCCAAGCCAAGATAGGGCAAACTCGAACTCGGCACGGTTTTAAACCGAACTGAAAATTTGAAAATAATATATAACATTTATATATTAACAATTTTGAGAGTTTTTGTGCATCACAGGTTGTAAACATTGCTTCATCTTTTGTACACACCATCATTCTCTCTTTTGTTTTACATATATACATGCGCAAGTAAGCTTTAAAACAAAGATTCAACTGGCGTGGTAGAAAAGATGCTGAGCGTGAAACCATAGGTCTTAAGTTCAATTATTTGAAGGGCTGGTTTTTGTGCTTTATTTTTTAAATAAATATAAATGTTCAAATACCTTTGTTTTACATATATATACACTTGCAAATAAATTTTTAAACAAAGAATTCAACTGGTATATAATATAAATGTTCAAGCAACTTTGTTTTTATATACATACACTCACAAACAAATTTTTAAACAAAGAATTCAATTGGTGTACGTTATGTAATAGTTGCCGGGTGTGAGGCCACATATCTCTTTAACACTTAAATTGGTCGGTTTCATACTTTATTTTAATAAATATAAACGTTCACATAACTCTATTTAGTTTTAATCAAATTTACGTTGTTCCTGAACTTTATAATAGTTACTATACACCCAACCCAACCAACACGCATTAAATATATATATATATATATATATATAACAATAAAATATATTAAAAGTAAAATAATTTAAGGTAAACGGAGCCAAGTTAACGAGCGAGCCAAACTTAACAAGGCTAAGCTAAGCTTGCTTTATTTTTTATAATATAACCCGAGTAAGCCGTATCGAGCTAGCCCTTTCCAAACCAAAATCCGCGCAAAGCAAAGGTAAGGTCATTTTATAATATAATATAACCGAGCCGACTAAAGCTCGTCTATCAGGTACTTCTCCTCCTCCTCCTCATCAAACCGTTTTGATTCAATAATCTAAAACTCTAATCTGCTGGCGTCATGGGGGATTACAACGATGCTGTTCAGGCTCGTACAAAGCAACAGAACCGCGCCAACCTTATGCAAATGAAGCTGGTATTAATCTATGCTAATTTCGATTATGTTTTAGGTGAAGTTGAACCTTTTTTCTAGCCCTAGCCCTAGCCCTAGGTTTAATTAGCTTCTTCTTTCTTTCACACCATAGGTTTTTGTTTAATGCAATTGTTGGTTCATGGATAATCATAACCATAACCCATCCGTTATGGCGGTTTCGGTTCGGTTTTGAAGGTTGGTAAGTTTGGTACCATATATAAAAAAACGACACGACATAATTTTGTTAGTATTTTAGTGTAATTAGATTAACTGGTTGATCAATTTAATCATAATAAACATTAAGCAAGTTCGGGGATGTGTGGAGTACACACTTGCTTTAGTTTACTGTGAAGCCCCTAACGAACGGGGGTCCGGGGGCAGCTCCCGGTTGCGGGGTTCTAGGGGCGGCAGCCCCTAGCAGGGTCCAAGGGGCAGCGCCCCTGGCTGGGGTTAATAATGCTTCATTAAAAATTCATTAGAAAAATGAATTTTATGATTATGTTACACATAATCATAAGTATTATTTGAAGTTATTTATTAATAAATTTTAAATTTTGAATAGATAACTGCTTCAAGCAGTTATCTTGAATACAACTGCCCTGGTGATATATACGTTATTGGATTGATCGACAGACGCTCTGGTTCATCTTCCTCACAAAAATTCCATACGAAATTCTTGTCTCAATTTAGAGTTTTATCCGATTAAAGTGTTTTGGAGAACCACCAAAATAACTTTTAATCTGAAAGTTATCACACGACTCTCTAAATAATCCAGGTTGCTATATTGAAATCCCCAACAAATTTAACAATATATATCATTCATAATGTTAATACCGAATATTCAAAAAAAGCGACATTATAAAATTCAGCAATGACATTCAAGTAATTCGATAACAAATGTTGAACCTAAAACATCAAAATTGTATAATCCGACAATATGCTTGGTGGAAGTTAATCCCAAACATATTGTTGGCTAAATAAATGGCCGACATTTAGCGGGTTTCGAAATTTCTATAAACCAACCCACCACAGATTATGTCGGTTATGGTTTGGTTAACAGTTATGGCGGTTAAGTTGCTCATCCCTAGTTGATTGAATGAGTTTTAGGATTTATGCCCAATCTATTTCTGTGAATATTTGAATCTGGTTTCGCCTGCTTGACATTGCAGATTGGACAGAGTCATCCAACAGGGTTAACTAATAATCTGTTAAAGCTTTTTGAGCCACGGCCGCCTTTGGAGTATAAGTCACCGCCTGAGAAGAGAAAGTGTCCACCTTACACAGGTATTTCATATACGTTATATAATTGATAATTGATAGTTCTACTTGCTTCATACGACAGTTAGTTATTTTTGTTTGGAAGATCTAATTATTTTTGTTCTAATGTCATTTGAAAGGAATGGCGCAGTTTGTAAGCAACTTTGCTGAGCCTAATGATCCTGAATATGCACCAACTGTTGTAAAGGGCGAAACTCCTGTAAGATTTTTCATTTAGCAAACTTTATATTTGCTGAACTTCTTACACATTGTTATTTTGATTGATATACTTTGTTGTGAATGAATTTATGTTTTAAATCACAATGTGTGCAGAAAAAAAGAATACAGGTCTACCATTTATGACATTTTTCAATTTATTTGTGGTCTTTTCTTTTGGCAAAGCTGTAATGTCTTTATTTTAGTTCTGAAAAGCCTTTCTTTTAGCAAGATGCAACTTTTTTTAACGAACATCTATCATTTTATGTTTAGAGGAGTATTTGTATTTCTAACAAGTATGATCATTATTATAAAGGTAACTGTGTATTTACAGTTTCATTTTTCCTTGTTGAACCTTGTCACGAGTCAGGGCCAAAATAAGGCTAGGATTCACCAGATATGGCTTGAAGACGGTGCAAAAAAGGCTGCCGAAGGACTTGAAAAATGTAAGAAGGCATTTTTTTTTTCTTTTGAGTCATTTAGATTCTAGAAGGGTTGATACTTAAATGCACTGACTTTTGCATGTTTACTTGTGCAGATGATCCGAACATCATCATCATCATCATCATCGTACTCAGTATATCCCACCAATAGCAAAGCTATGGTAGGGTCTGAGGAGGGTAAGATGTAGACAGCCTTACCTCTACCCCGTAGGAATAGAGAGGTTGCTTCCGGTGAGACCCCCAGCTCGATGGTAGTTTTGCATCAAGCCTTGGACATAAGGCACATAACACTCAACCATTGGGACACCGGCCGATTGGTGCATGTACCCTTGTCTTTCGGCTATCAACGCTACCACATGATGCCTGATTAACCTTCTGCCACTTTTAACGTTATTTTCACGAGATTAGTAAAATAACGTCAAAATTAGTGCAATTTCACTTTAGCCCACCTGAGGGTTCACACATATACACATTATATGCGCGCACCCAAGCAGGGCATCAGATGATCCGAACAGTGACCCAAATATATCTGGAGATCCTTACAAGACATTGTTTGTAGCTAAACTTGTGAGTATTCTGGTCTATGGCATATATGACTTTTAGACTTGCCTGTTTTCAGTTGACTGATTTAGTTTACCTGATGTTCCTTTACTTGCAGAACTATGAGACAACCGAGAGCAGAATAAAAAGGGAGTTTGAGGCATATGGCCCCATCAAACGGGTAGGTTTTGTAGAGTACTCTGAAAAGGGGCTCAAGGTTAGACCCTCCTGTTTGGTAAGAGGTTTGGTATTGTTGTGAGTGGACAACATCTTTGTGCTGTTGCCTGCAAAAAAAAACCTTCCAGAAATGAAGTTTTTAAATTTTCTGAAAAGGCCCCAATTTAAAATATCTCTGACGAGTGATTTTAAACCATTTTGGAAAAATTAATGTGATTATAAAGTTCAGTTTCAGCATTTACAACAAAACAACAATAATATTAATGGTCATTTTGTTCTGCTAACCGTGCCACCTCGTGATTTCTGAAATGGTAAACTTGGAGTATTTGTAAGTGCGACTATGTATTATCAATGTAATTGCACTTGAGGTGTCAGTACAATTTTGAATTTTGTGAATCATGATGCTAGTATAACATCAAGTTAATGGTATGGTTGGTTTCGGAAATCTATATGCCTTTCTTAGCTCTGGGATCTGGATAGTATGTGTTGGAGATTCAGTGAAATCGGTAATTGTTCCTCAGGTATTATTGCCTACCCACCCTATTAGTTAGTTTCCTCTTTTTTCTCTCATAAAATCACAATTTCAAGAATCCGGTATTTGGGTATTCTAGAAGCGCAAGTCTTAAGGTAATAAAAGGTACTTTATGTTCTTCGGTTTGTGCCGTATTCTACCTGAGCAGATGACTCATGCAAATATGCTATTTGGCTATAAATTTCTGCAACAAATGGAGACTACCAACTTTTTGGTAAAATATATAGGATATAGGGAGTGTATCTGTTCTCTTCTTTTTAAAGTTCAGTATTTGCATCTTCTATAAAACAAAAGTTCAGAAGTTGAGAAGATTTCAGGGTATTTTATATTAGCATAATTTATAGTTTTTTTTCTTTTATATAAAATAGTCCCTGGTAAGGGGAGGGTAAATTTGTCAAAGGTTATTGAGGGACTCTATATCAAGTGATGGTGATGATGCATCTTGCCTGTGAAGCCTGTTTTAATGAAAGGTGAGCACGGCTGTTGAGGCTTGTGCCTGTTTGCCGTGCATTAGGATTTCTTTAATTGCTAACCCTATTGATGAAACTAAACTTGAGCTAATATTATGTTAAAATATATTGTATTTATACATTTAGATTTTTGGCTAACGTGTGAGAGTTTCAGGTTCGTATGATTGCTGATAAAGATACCAACAAACCAAGAGGATATGCTTTCATAGAGTACATGCATACACGTGACATGAAAGCTGCATATAAACAAGCGGATGGAAGGAAGGTTGATAACCGAAGGGTACTTGTGGATGTGGAACGTGGTAGAACTGTTCCTAATTGGCGACCCCGTAGACTTGGTGGCGGACTTGGAATATCCAGGGTCGGTGGTGAAGTTAACCAGAAATACTTGGGGAGGTAAATCAGCTCATTAAGAAAAAAAAAAAAATCAAGCGCACTGTACTGTATTATTTTTCTAATATTATTATCTTTTGATGGTCAGAGAACAACAGCAATCAGGCGGTATGACTCGATCTGTAGCACCAAGAGCACACAAAGAACGAGACAGGTGACAGTTTATTAGAATTATTTAATCTAATAACTTTATAAACTATAATTATACTGGTTTTAATATTATTTGTTGGTTATTGTTATATATCAGGGAGAGAGAGAAGTCTCGGGAAAGGGTTAAGGAGAGGGAGCGCGAGAAGTCTCGTGAGTGGTCTCATGATGGACTGAGAGATCGGGAACATTGAGAAGATAGACATCACAGGGACTGTGATCGTGACCTAAAATCTGACAGGGACCGAGACCGTAGTGGCCGTGACCGTGACCGTGACCGACATCGTGATCGAGATCGAAGTGGTCGTGACCGTGATCGTGGTGGCCGTGACCGTGATCGCTATCGTGAGAAGGACCGGGAGGGTGATGCTGAACATGTGGATCGTGACCGGGGGCGGTCACTTGATAAGGACTATGAATATGATAGACAAAAGAGCTATGACCTTGGGGACCCGGAAGAATGGCATGACCAACCCGAACATGGAAGTAATAAATGGGTTGATTCGGAACGGGATCTTGGAGGTTATGGTTACTATAATCGAGAACGATATGATCATCAAAATCGTGATCATGATCGTTGTGATCAGGTGGATGGAGAGAACTATGAAGCAGGACAGATTGATCCACGTGACAAGGATTGTGAGTATAGGCGATCGGACAGGTCGCTTTCATGTCAGTATGAATATTGAAGTGGTTCACATTATAACATGCCCCTGTCCGCGTTCTTTTGTTCACCTTTCTGTTTTGATTTTGGTCTTTGAAGAAACACCAGTCGAACCCCGACAGATTACGAGTAACCTGAGGGTTAGATAGACGTTTCCCACGAGGGGTTAATTCCGGCAAGATGGTTCTTCCGATAACCTGCAAAACAAACACCGTGAGCTCGTCACTAAGAAAGGGGGGGGGTTCCTCCTTGTGACCACCCTCCGGCGTGAGAATCAGTCTATATTACTCTTTGAATATAAAAGTATATTATTAATACTAGAGCAGTTATCAGGTAAATTATACAAGATATTAGATGATGAAATGATAATACCATTTGATGTCTTTTATAGCCGAAGGTGGGTTTCCAAGGAGGTTTAGCCGGCCTACTACTCTGCCAACTGTGGCCTACGCACGTGCCCTGCTGATAATTGGTGGATAGGTAGCGGCTGATAGTGACCAGGCGTGCTGTTTACTTTTCCTTTTCCACCAACTACATGCTAGGCACGTGGTATGGCAGGAGTTGGTGAGCAGGCGGCGGCTATTGGTCACAGTGCTGTGGCGTGTTGTCGGCCATGCTGCTGTCAGTGAGCTGTCGTATCCTTGGTCAGATCTTTTGTCCATACCTCGTCAGGTATCATACAAAAGATCCTCCATTATTATACGGACTGGCTCATTTAGGCGGGAGTTTTCCCCATCCCGCCTTTATGCGGGAATGTTCCCGACTTTGCTCATTCCTTCTTCAGGTGACTACTGAATTATTATGAGTGTTAAGCCTTATGCGTGTAGCCATGCTGCGCGGGTGGCCAGTCCCTAATGGCGGGTACCCGCGCCTGCGGGAACAGGCGGGTTACTTGGAAACCATAGGGAGGCATTTCCTGCGGGACCAGCTTGCGTACCGCATGTGAGGTCGTCACAACTCTGAGCGTGGTGGGTCCTGCGGGTTTGGTAGGTCGCGGCGCAGACGTCCCTATGGTGAAGTCTGCGTGTTCAACTGCGCAGACGTCCGTTTAAGGAGTCTTGCGTGTTCAACTGCGCAGACGTCTCCTTTTAAGGGAGTCTTGCGGGTCCTAACCACCTCTGCTGGGACCTACCTCTTCAAGTCCCCCCAGTCCAATGTTCTTCTCATGAATGTTTAATAAAGTGAGGTGAACTTTTGGACTTAAGCAAGGGGTTTTTGAAAAGGGTTTAGTTTTATGGGTTTTCCGCGGGAAGTCTTACCCACGGGTTTCCCAATGTCACGCAGAATTTCCCAATGTTCTGCTTGATCTCTGGGATGATGCGGATAGGTCTGTAACCTCCCCGCAAGTTAGGAGCGTTTAGAACCTTTTGTGTAGATTCTCCATGAGGTCTTGGTGGTTTTGAACATAGTGATCAATCATGTTATAACCACCAATTCCATCCTGAAGTTTCAAACAATCTAGTTCTTGACGTTCCCGCTATGCGGGGATGTTAATCCCGTTTCTGCAAGCATGGCCCAGAAGATCCTTCTTGGTTTCAATTCCCATGGAGTGCTCGGTATGCGAAGGGTTTTGCCTTGACGCTGTACCCGCACTTCGTCTTAATAGTTACTTTACTCCCAAGGTATCCCTGGCGTCAAATCCCTGCAGGTGCTAGGTTCGTGAAGGGTTTTGCCTTGACACTGTACCCGCACCTGACTTATGGTTGCCGAGGTGTTCCTGGCGTTTAATCCCCTGCGGGCGCTAGGTATGTGAAGGGTTTTGCCTTAACACTGTACCCGCGCCCGACTTACAATTGGGTGCCGAGGTATGACTTTTTACGGGTGTTAGGTTTGTGAAGGGTTTTGCCTTAACACTGTATCTGTGCCCGTTTTGTAGTTGGGTGGAATGCCAAGATATTCTCGGCTTCACTTCCCTGTGGGTGTTAGGTATGTGAAGGGTTTTGCCTTAACACGGTACCCGCACCCGGCTTTATAGTCGGGGTTTTTTTTTTTTTTTCGATTTCCTTTTCTGCGGGTGCTAGGTATGTGAAGGGTTTTGCCTTAACACTGTACCCGCACCCGACTTCATAGTTGGGTTTTTCCGGTTTCCGTTCCTTGCGGGTGCTAGGTATGTGAAGGGTTTTGCCTTTACACTGTACCCGCACCCAACTTCATAATTGGGTTTTTCCGGTTTCCGTGCCCTGCGGGTGCTAGGTATGTGAAGGGTTTTGCCTTTACACTGTACCCGCACCCGGCTTCATAGTTGGGTATTCTTGGCTTCTGTTCCCTGCGGGTGCTAGGTATGTGAAGGGTTTTGCCTTTACACTGTACCCGCAGCCGTCTTACGGTGAACTGGATAGCCAGGGTAAGGGGTTTTTCCCGCTTACTTTTCGAATCTTTTTTTGAATCTTTGAAATTTGAAGAGTTGGTGAAAGGATAAGAACAGTCGTCGTGCGACAGTTTCTTCTGACTGTGTCAGGACGTGCAGGAAGTTATGGCGACGTGACATTATATGGTCATTCCAGACGCTTTTTACGGCGCGTGGGCGCGATTTTTCGGGCGCGTGGCCGCAAAATTAATGGCACTCGTCCTGTCAACAGCTGTTGCCAGCTTGCCCGGTGCCACATGTCACGGTTTCATTGCACCTTCAATTTCTCTCTCCTCCGCATTAAATTCATCGCATTAATTGCGATCACTATATAAAGGGGGAGAGGGTCCTTTGTAATTCACATCTTCACTTCTTCTCTTCATCTCTAAGGCGATTTCTGGTGAATACTCCCTTATTCAGTTGAGCATTCCTCCGAAATCGTTTCTTCTTCCCCTGCAATATGTCTTCCCATGATGCTGAAGCTGTAACCGACGATAGGAGTACTGCTGGCGAGTGCCAGTGTGCTCTACCTATCGATCTGTACCAGTACGTCGTCAGGAAATTCATGCTTAAGTCTCTTGAGCCTGAGTTTCCTGAACCCCAGCAGACTGTGTACGATGCCCCCAGCGGCAAGATCGGGGTATATGCTGCATTCTTTGTTTATGGGAACATTAGGTTCCCATTGACAAAGTTTGTGTACCGTGTCCTGGAGAGGCACGGTGTGCACCTGACCGAGGTGCATCCGATGGCGATTGCCAAGATCCGGCACTTCGAGTGGGTGTGCCGGATTCTGGGTATTGAGCCCTATGTGGACCGCCTGATGACTTTCTATACTTGGAGGTGCATCCAGGGGTGGTACACCCTGACAACCCGTATTAAGGGTTTGAAGATTTGCGCGACCGAGTGCAGTCTCCGATCGTGGAAGCGGGAGTTCTTCTACATTTCTGCCCGCGCCATCCCCATTGCCATGAAGTTTAAGAAGGGGCAAGCGCTTCCGAGCCTTCACGCTTCCAACTACCAGGAGGCGGAATGGTTCGCGAAGATATCCCGGGTTCAATCTCCGGTTTACCGGTTTGCGGAGTCCGGGATGGTGATGCTGGGGATGAGCCGGGTATGGAAGGAGGCGTCTCGGTTTCCCATCCTTCTCGAATACGGTTTGAACTCTATTCCTTATGGTATGTCTTGTCTTTCTTGCTGATATGAGTTTGTCTTCTAACTGTTTATTTTCTTTCAGAGGGGAACGATTTGGAGTCGCTCCTGTACCCGCGGGAAGCTGACAGTCCCGTGCGGGTGGGTACTCGTGCTCTAGACGAGAACGAGTTGCCCATCCTGGAACAAACAGCGGATCGGTTTGTGGAGGTCTATCCGCTGGGCCACGAGATCCTGAGCCACCGGCGGCCAGGTAAGGCGATACTCTATCCTCAACCCCTCAATGCTGTACCCGCTGCTGGAATTCCTGACATCCTGTCTTCTTCTGAGGAATCCGCAGATGGTCCTCCGCTGGTGCGGAAGAAGAGGGCTGCCGGCGGGAAAGGGAAGGAGAAGGTGGCCTCCATAGCTGATCCGGTGCTTCTATCTGACACCGAGTCAGATAGTGAAGAGGTGGCGGGGAACCCCGGTGGTGAGAAGACCACTGCTCCGGAGGCTACGGCTGTTACCTCCGGAGAACCAACGACGACGACGGTGACCGGCATCAAGAGACCGGCTCCATCGGGTTCGTCCCCGCCCGTCCGTACGTTCAGGCTCAAGAAAACCCGTAAGTACAAACATCCTTATTTTTGTAGATTTATCACTTTATAAATTTATTGAAACACTTATCTTCTTGTGCAGGCGTGGATGTTGGCGCATTCCAGGGTCGAGCGCAGAGGAGTACCTCTCCGCCGATGACGGTAGGCTCGGTCAGCCTACCTGAGGCGACGACCCAGGCGCCTGCGCCTGTTTCCGCTGGATCAGTTGCTCACTCCCTTGAGCCGACTGTTCCAGCCGAGATGACGTCACCGCCGGTGGTAAGTGCGATTTTTACAGCATCTTTCACCGAGCCGGCGGTTACGATTGCTGCGGATTCTGCGGCGGTGACCGCGGCGGCGACCACGGCGGCCGCTACTATGCCTCCGCCACCGGCAACGACGGCCGGCCCATTAGGTACGCGCGGGGCTTCTCGCCAATCTTTGTCACCTTCCCATCTGCCCGACCTTTTGGATGGATTTCCCTTAGGTTCAGGTGATGGGTTCGGTGGCTATCGGCCTGTGATCGACCCTACAGGTGCGTAGGGTTCTTTTGGCCTTTATATTTTTCTTCATCTTTTCCTAACTGCTTTGTTTCTTTTGCAGTGCCGGATTCCAATGAAGTATATGTTCCGCGATGGAACATCCGCCGAGGAACAACCCTTCGTACCCCTGTGGAGTGCGTGGAATGGGCTCGCCACGCTGCTCCCCATGGTGCGTTGGGGGAAGCCATGGCTAGCTACCAGGAGGGTAGGCTAACCAATGAGCTTCGGGTTCTCCAGGCCCGGATGCAGCCGCGCGTCGAGCTGCTTTGTCGTGAAAACGACAAGTTGAAAGCAGCTCGCGCCAAGGAAGTATCTCAAGCGCGGGCTCTTCGGGAGGAGAACCAACAGTTGGCCGCAGCTGCTGCGGAGAAGGAGAAGGCCTTCAAGGCCCTCGAGGTTGAAGTTCAAGCGCGACTCGAGGCCCGCTCCAAGGCTGCCCAAGCTGTTAACGAACAGCTTCGGCTGGCTAAGGAGACTGCGAGGAACGCAACCGAGAGGGCCACCAAGGCTGAAGCCGTTGCTGAGCCTTTACGCGTGGAGAACGAGGAGCTCAAGGCCAAATTAGAGGCTCTCCAACGTGCTCATGATGCCTTGGCGATGGAAGATGCCAAGAAGCTCTAAGAGATCCTGGACCAGAGGGGCGTGCTTGACCACACCGAGCGGAAGCTTAAGGGCGTTGAAGAGGCTGCTGCAAAGGAAGTGCTACTTGCCAACCTTAACAAAAGCGAAGCCGAACGCGCCCGCACCCAAGCTCAAGCCGCCCTCTAAGAAGCTCTGGTTGCCAAGGAATGGCTTCTTCGAGAAGCGTTGTCTCAGGTATGTTTAGCTTTACGTCTTCACGCTTTCCTTTGTACATAGAAAAGGTGTTTGACACTTGTATTTTCTGTAGGTTGTGCATCGGGTCTTCTCAGAGACTACTTACGATGATGCCATGAGCGCAGCCCTCAACGCTTCTCATGAGGATGGGGAAAAGGCCGGCTTCCTGCTTGGTCTAGGGTTCGTTGAGAAAGGCGTCCCGCCTTCCAACTTCCCTTTGTTCGATGTGGACACCGAAGCTGCATATGACCAAGCGGTGAACCAATATGCCGCCTTCCCGCATCCGGTGGTGGAGAAGGTGAAGGAAGTCGCTGCTGCTGATGATGGACTTGCTATCCTCAAGGCTTTCCTTGAACCGCCACGCTCTACTGATGGGGCGGGTCCAAGTGGAAGTGGTCCTGAAGCTTGATTCTGAAGATCCCTTCCCGCTGCTAGGATAGACTATAGATTTTGTTTTGTAGGCGGGTAGTTACCCGGCCATTCTTGTAATATATCTTTCGTGAAATACAAATCTTTTTGCGGATAAGACTGTTATTTCCTTTGGGTTCATTGCTTTATAAACCTTATATGACTTGCATACTTAGTTTAAATTAGCGATTTCCCAAGTGTTTAGAATAAGTTAACCTTGAATGTGGTTGACAGTAGGTTGAAGTTTTGCTTCCCCCCGTGTGAGTGTGCGGATAGGACCGGCACTTGCACTTGGTAGGATGGCTAAACTTTACCTATGTCTGACCTACGCGTAGGTTTTTCCTTATCCTTTCAGAATGACTTTTAACCGTTCGACGCGCGGTTGTTAATGAGTTAGTGTTCAGCTTCCGCTACCAGGATTCATGCGAGTATACCGGCACTTTCACATGGTGGGATGGCTGAACTCTTCCCCTTTAACTGTCCTGCGTGAAGGTCTTGTCATTTTCTGGGTTTATGCGGGTTTTGCCGCCTTCCCCACGCAACGATTCTTCACTTGATGCGGTGAATACCGGCATTAGTGTTCGAATCGACCGTTCAACGCGTGGTTGTTAATAGGTTAGTGTTCAGCTTCCTCTACCAGGATTCATGCGGATATACCGGCACTTTCACATAGTGGGATGGCTGAACCTTTCCCCTTTAACTAACCTGCGTGAAGGTCCTGTCGTTTTTTGGGTTTATGCGGGTTTTGCCGCCTTCCCCACGCAACGACTCTTTACTTGATGCGATGACTACCAGCATTAGTGTTCAAATCGACCGTTCAACGCGTGGTTGTTAATAGGTTAGTGTTCAGCTTCCTCTACCAGGATTCATGCGGATATACCGACACTTTCACATAGTGGGATGGCTGAACCTTTCCCCTTTAACTGACCTGCATGAAGGTTTGATGCTTTTGGGTTTGTGCGGGTTTTGCCGCCTTCCCTGCGCAACGATTCTTCACTTGATGCGGCGAATACCGGCATCTCCATGTGCAAAGTTCGTAAAATATAAATGTAAATTCATCAACTTCAATTTGAAGGAGAATCGTTTCCATTATAAGTGGCTCTAGGCCTTTTCTTTACAAATTTGGAATTGATCTACATAAACTGTGTAATTGAGCTCCAATTAGACGTGGCTTGGATGGGAGCACCATCGAGCCGACATGTATCTTGTTCGAGATCTCGTTGTTTACGCAGTATGTAGTCTCCGTTGAAGCTGCGATTTTATTCGTGCGTTTCCCCAGCTGGGGTTCACGCATCAGCCTGCTCGACGCTCACTTCGCCACAAGGTGCGCGAGTGTCCCATCCTTGACAAATGCTTCGACCAAGTCCTTTACATCTAGGCATTCTTCAGTGTTGTGACCTTTGGTTTTGTGAAAATCACAATACTTTCTCCGGTCAGCATTGTGGCGATGTCGGGTGAACGGAGCCTTTGGCCACGGGAGCTCCTCCGTGGCGAATATCTCGGACACACTCTTTGTGAGTGGCGTCCACCTGGAGTTCTTCTCCAGTTTCACGTTATCTCTTCCGCCCAACCGATGTTGGAAGCCGGACGGGGTGTCAAAGTTTACCCTTGACTGCCAAATGCCCAGCTTCCGTTTTTTGTTTAATCGGGCGGTAAGGACATTGTTTTCCCTCGTCTTCTGGGTGTAGAGGTTCGTGCTCTGCGGAAGATCTCTGCCCAGTTGCCTCTCAGTTTCCGCAAAGCGTTTAGCTGCGGTCATGATGGCATCCCATGTGGATGGCATGCCATCTTTGCCCGTTAGGGTGCGGATGAGTTCCGGATCTTTTGCGCCCTGGATGAAAGCGGCGCGAACGAGATCTTCGCTAACGTTGCCCAGGCTTAGCTTCTTTGAGTTGAAGCGAGTGATGAAGTCAGGCAAAGATTCTTCCTCCTCTCGGACGCACTTGAGGATTGTCCACTGCTCCTCAGTGTACTTTCTTTGCTGACTGAAGTGTTGGCTGAACTTCTGTTGGAAGTCTGCCCAATCGTAGATGTGGTGGACCGGTAGACGGTCAAACCACGCTCTAGCTGCCCCGACCAGTGTCATCTGGAACATATAACACCACGTGGGTTCCGTCCAGTTACTGACGGTCGCCCCCGCGATGAATCTGTTCAAGTGATCGTCAGGGTCAGAAATACCATCATACGTGCCTATGTTGGACATTTGTTTGGCACTTCTTGGTCGCGTGGTTTTAGGACTTTTATTTTTTATTTGGGTTGATTGTTTTTAATGTTACATGTTAAGATAATTTTAAGTTGTAATATGCAGTGAATCATAGAGATTGCTCGCAAACTGGTTTATGTATCCCTCATTATTTGCAGCACTAATACACTATATGGATCTAAAAATACATATAGAAGCAATGAGTGCTAGCAAGTGAAATATAATCTCAATTCATTCAACATTAACTACCGATAAAACTTTTATGCTAGATGATAGGATAATTGTTCATATTATGAAATGTTTTATAATAATTCAAGAATAATTTTATAAAAAATATACTTAAATATTATAAATGTTGAAATTGCCAACTAAAATTTGGTTGGGTTTAATGATGTCGACCCAGAAAATCTGAGAAAATTTGGTTTGGTCGGGCCATTTTTGAGATGCATTGTCTCTAAACCACAACTTATTACATTGTTAATGTTAGTTCTTCGTTCATCTATCTTTGTAAAAGACATCTCATTGAACACGAGATATGAATCAAATTAATGTCATGTAATGTGCAACTATTATGTTTGCCCGTCGAGGTTCAAAGTGATTAAACAAACGTTGTTGATAAATCAACCTAGTTTAAGCATTGGCATGTGCTATACTTTTCATTGGTTTGAATCATCTAAGTAAGAGGAATGAATCCGTGCTGACTATACACACCTATCTCGCAACACATCAAACCGGACGTCTGGGCAATACCACTTGTTATTGCCGGGGTTAAAGAGCAAAGCTAAACAATATCAAAGCTTGATGGTCCTAACATTCAAGTACTCGTATATATCTCATGTCAGATGATAGAAAAATATTACCATCTTTTAGATGGCCTTTGATACAAATATATAAAGTGATCTTGAAATAATGCACCTCATGTCCCTAGCAAATATTTTTGAACTTGTCATCTTCATCTCTATAATCACTTAAAATATATAATTCACATTAGCCTTAGGTCAAAATTGTTTTCACACCGTGATTGACTAAAGACTATTTAAATTTCAAAGCAATTAAGTTGTTGACGAATTTAAACATGGGGAAATTCGAGAAATGTCCATTTTGAACCTCATATTCTAAGAATGTCAATAGAATTCAAAAATCCCCAAAAATGTCCACTAGACAGGTGCTCTTCACCATCTTGAACAATAAACGACCGTCCTCGTAGCTTCGTTTTAATCCCGTTGTACCTCACGATTTCTTCGTCTTCTGTACAAACTCCCAGAAATGAGGTCTCCTACCGAAAAATCACGCTTAAGCATATGAGGGGTCTCGGAATATTTAAATACGAGAATTTGTTTTTAATAAAGTGGAGTATAAATTGTTGGTGTTTTCCGTTCGTTCAAAGTTTGCCAGAAATTGTCGCCTGGTTCACCTCTACTCGTGGTGGCGAGAGTACTAACTGCCATCAACCCCATACCACTAGAGCACAAGACCACCTGCAAACACTCTAACATAATATACGTATAACTTACACACGATAGTTTCACTAACAAGTTTTATTAGATGAACATATTGTCAATGGTAAAATGAAATTCAACCTAGCTATTACAATAAATGATTCAAACTATACATAAGAATAATTTCTCATCAAATACCTTCTTCACTCACCATCCTTGAACAGGCCACCGACTGTTGGGATCTGGCCGCCAAGACGAAGTCTCTCAGCCCGTGTTTCCGAGGAATCACAGCCAGCTTTATTCTTCAAGGAGAATATTTTACTAACAAACTGCAAAACTCCCTTCTTGCTCCTACGGCCATGGCTTTTGGCAGATGCAACGTCATGATCAAGCATGCGCATTGAATCAGACAGCTTCTCGTAGGCAGTGAATCTGGCAGAGACAGAAGAACCTATCTCCGACACCAAACGTGAGTTGCCGGATCTGGAGAACCTGTTCTGGTCGAATGAGAACGATCTCTTTCCATCAAACCTGTTCATCATATCATTCGTTTGCTAATTGTAACTATTCTCTCTTTAGGGTGAGTAGGTCAATGCCGATGTTTATATGTTACGTATGTTTATAGTATGTCTACCATACATTTATTATTTCACATATGGTCACAAGGTTTTTAATTTGTAATAAAATATAATAGTATTTTAAACAAAATGACAACTTAAGGGCCTTTGTCTAACTCTATATAGATTCCTTTCACAGTTGACTTTTTAACTCGTGCAATTTGACTAGCTGGCAACACATATGAGAGAGACGTGACTTGTTTTAATAAGTTTTTCATATAATATGATACTTCGATTTGTATGTGATTATTCTCTTACAATCGCAACTTAACCGATGGTTTACGTATGTTTCGGTAATAAGTCATTGTGATTTGTGAATTATATTAATTTTTATCAACTAGTGATCAGGATATTGTGTATATATGTGTTATAATTTCTTTTAAAATAAATAAGGATGAATAAGTCATGATGTAATCAAATACATAGAGACCTACGAGGATAGTATATGTACTTATTAATTGTTTGCTTTGAACATGATATTATGATATCCAAAATTGTTTTTTCACCTTTTTTTCCTCTTAAATACTTTTATTTTTGTTCCACTCATTAAGTGTATTATGTGGTTCTTAGGCTTGTTACGGTTCTTTAATTAATATTTGGTCTTATATTCAACACGTTTGTATACAGGGGCGGATCTACGTAGACGAGATCAGGTTCACGGGAACCCACTGAACGCCTATATAAATTATGAGAGTGAACCCACATATATTTTGAGTGACCCATAAACAAAGTGCAATTCTGGTTTAGTGGTAAACGTACATGCTTGCTAATTTGAGAACTCGGGTTTGATTCATGCTTTCGGCACATTATTTTTTTTTTCTTTTCTCCAACCCTCTCCACGCATCAAATACATGGAACAAACCCTATTACAATTATGTAAGTTATTTTGTGAAATTGAACCAATGTGCATGTATATAAAATGTAATACATATACATATTACAATTACTTGTAATAAACTTTTTTTTAAACATTACTAACAGAGTAACAATTCATATTAATCAATAATATGCATTTAGAACAAAATATTTCCTAATCCGTTAGAACCTGTTAAACTTAACCCATTAGAATTGGATAGTTATGTTTTTGTTAAATAAGTTATTAGGTTCCGATCCTAACCCGTTGGCTGATCCGTGAGAACCAATAGTAGGGATAAACCTTAACCGACCCGAACCGTGAAAATGACCTGAACTGTCAAAACGACCCAAACCGTCAAACCAACCTAAACAGTGAACCTACTGGAAAAAAATTCCTGAATCCGCTACTGTTTGTATAAATTTGTTTGGCATTTCAAATTCGTAAAAGGTGTCATCATTTGGGTATATCTTGGCTAATAGAAATATATCTTTGATATATCAAATTCGTAAAAACGGTCACATGGAGTATATTAAACTCTTTGACATATCATTGAAACGATCTCCAAACTCTTTGTTTTTGCGTATCAATCACCTTGTTAAGATAGCTAAACTCATAATAATGATGATAACTAATAAATGATATGGTCATTTGTCTTAAGGATTCCAAGTTAAGTAATCATTCATGTTTCTCATTTCAATGTCATACGATTCACAAGAAGAATTAATTTTTTCTAGAAGTGAATACAACCATTCAACTCTAAACTTTTGCTCATTAGGATGATTTCACCATCAAATTTGAATTCAAGAGATCTTGATCCTTTCTTCAAAGAGCCGGTGACAATATATGCGTAATCCCTAAAATATACAAGTAAAGCACAAAATCAAATGACTTCAGATATATTTAAACAAATAAAGGCAAACCAAGCAAACACACAACTCCAACGTGCATCTCAAAAATATAAAAAGGGAGAGGGGACTTGGATATAAGAGCATTCTCATCCAACCCTTTATTTTATGTGAGGGGTGTTTTTATAATTTAGAGAGTGATTCAGGGTGTTATGAATGAAGAGTTTTTATATTTTATAAAAAGTAGTGATTTTTCTGTATATTTGAAAAGCTATTGTTCATCACCTATAATTTTTTAATATATTTTGAAAGTGGTGTGAGTGACGGAAAGAGAAAAGGTAATGATAAAATGTATACAAAATATTATTTAATTGAAACGGGGAAAGAAAATGTAGTGAGTTTTAGTATAATTTTTGGTTTAGAGATGGGGGGTGGGATGAGAATGCTCTAAGGCTGGTTGCTATGGGGCGCGAAAGGGGGAAGAAGGGGGTGCGGTGGGCGCCGTACAGTGCCACGGGGCGCCATCGATGGGCGCGCGGAGGGGACAGGCGCGATTGGGACGGCCGGTGCGGAAGAGGTGGGGGTGGGGCCATCTCCTTTGCTAAAATGGCTGAACATCCCCATTCATCTTCTTCCCAGAAGTGATTCTCCGGTTTCTGGTTTTTATCCACTTTTCGTCGAGCATTTACAGCCGGTTTTTGATTCTCCGACGAAATGATACTACTTTCCGGCACCGGAGAAACTTGTATAATTTGCAATTTAGACTACTTTTCAGCACCGGCGAACTGAGGTACGGTGGTTTGATATAGAATGACCAAATTGCCGGGAAATCAAAGGTGAATTTGACCGCGGCAGCCGTCGATACGATTGCTGTTTGTTTGATTTTAGCAAATGAGCCATTTTTCTATTTTATGAAAAAATAAAAAGGTTGGGCTTCGAAGCACCCCTCACCATAGAGGGGCATTATGCCCTGGGGCTTCGCCCCCAGTGCCCACGTGGCGCTGACGTAGCACTGTGGAGGGACTTCGAAGCCCCCCACCATAGCATACTGCCTAACTATGAAGATAAAGAGAGAGAATCAAGGCAGGACATGGTTACAAATGAACGATGACAAACTCGATGAATTAGCATTCTCTCAACTTATACAAACCCTTTCAATATATACCTTAATAATCAGGGTTTACAAATTAACCAAAGCAAAAAAGTAGCGAAAGAGTGGCAGGCACACAACAATGGTTGAAGGTGCACACGGCAAATTTTGATGATTTAGGGTCTTATATAGTAAAATCAAAGGTAACCACGATCCTTAGTTTGAAACTCGTTACTCGTTATGATTTATTAGGTAGAGACAAGTCATTAGTTGAGTTTTAGAAACAAGGAGATCATTGATCTTTTATATTAAGGATAATTTTTTAGATAGCAAGTAAGAAGGATGTTTTTGGATGAATTAATCTAGTATAATATTTGTAAAGCGGAGACAGTTTCTGAAAATATTTTTATAATTAATTACTTTGATAAGATTTCAAAAAGAAAGGTTTAACTTAGAGCACTGGGGGTGGTCCGTTATGGCCATCACCCGTGATGGCATCATGAACACTGCCGCGGGTCCTCCCATCACGCGTGATGGGGGGCCGGCCGTAATGGCCATCACGCATTCAAATCCAATGTTAACATTAATGTGACCGTTTAGGAGATAAAAAAAAAACTTAATTAACCTATATAAATATAATCAAATCCATCTTCAAATCCAACTCAAATCATTTACTACAAACAACATTCTAACATCACACAAATGGAGGGTCCAAAGAAAACCCAATCCCGACCAAAGGTTCGACAAAATCTTGGCGAGCCAACGAGATTCCGATTACAAGATGAACCCGACACAACCCAACCATTCCAACAACAACCTTTTCAACCACAACCTTTTCAACCACAACCGTTCCAAAACCAACCATTTCAATCTCAAACATTTAATTCACCGTTTTCATCGACACCGTATCAAAACCAACCGTTTATTCCACCTTTTTCTAGCCAAATATTTCAAAATAATCATTTTGAAACGTTTCAATCTCAACCGTCACAAACGTCTGTCGATCCTTTAGAGGATAACAATGTTATACATCAATTTGCACGTGCTTTTCGTGATGAAGACGACGATGTGGATGAAGATAAACCCGCGGAGGAGGATGCCATCGTCCGTAGACCTTGGTCGTCCGCGGAGGAGGTCGCCTTGACCAAGGCTTATTTACACGCCTCAGAAACAAAAAAACACGGAAACCAACAAAAACGAGACTTGTTATGGAGACGTGTTATTGCACATTTCGAAAAACTTCCCGGTGCAACCGATCGAAACATGGATAAAATGACTTCCAATTGGGAGATTTGAATAGAAAAATGTCAAAATTTAATACTTGCTACATCCAATTGGTAATTATTTTTTTAAATTTATTAGTTAAATTTTTTTTATAATTTATTACTTTATTTTTACAATTTTGATATATATATATATTTTTGAAATGTTTTGTAGAGCCGAGATTCACAAAGCGGAGCGAGCGAGGCGACTATCATAAAGAACGTCTTGAGCAATTATATCAAGATTTTCCGATATAAATCTTTTCCTACTTGGATGCATGGGAGATTGCGAGACACCACCCGAAGTGGGAACCGGTTCCCGTGGTCGACATGGACGGACCGACGGCTCTAAGGAAAAAAGGATCTTCTTCAAATAGATCAAAAACTTCCGATTCCGGGAACTACACAACGTCTACCGACGGCTTGTCAAGCAACACGCCGAACATGAACTTGAATGATCAGCCCGGAGACGATCCCGACGAAGACACACCCACACGGCCGCATCGCAAGAAAAGTGGGGAATCGTCAAGATTAGGAAAGGAAACGGTGGCCGAGGACTTCAACGAATACAAGTCGGCTAAGTTGGCGGAAATGGTCGAGACGAAGGAGCGAAAGCAACTAGCTCTTGCTTCAAAATTAAAACGTGACGAGGCGTATATCAACCATTTGAATGAAAACCAAAAAAACGCCGATTTAACATTCATCGTACAACCGCACGAACATCTTAACGAACCCTTTAGATCGATCCTACTTCAACGCAAATGCGAGCTATGCGAGAAGTGGGGTTGGGAAGCGCCGTAGGTTTTTTTTAATCGGTTTTTTTTAATTTATTTATCTTTGTAATATTTATTTAATCTTGTTTTATTTTTTATTTAATTTAACCTTGTTTTAGTATTTATTTTAAAAAAAATAAAAAAATAAAAAAAAATTCCATCACACCACCATCCTCACCAAATTTCCATCACTAGTGATGGAAAGTGATAGGGTGAGGTGACACACCGTGATTGATGGGAGCAGGTGATGGTTTTTAAACCACCCCCACCCCCTTTACAAAGCATCAATGACAAATAGTTGAAATTGTTGAATGTAGCCTTTTTGTCATCGGTGTAAGCTGGACGAAGAATAAGCAAAGTCAAAAGATTAAGGATGCTTTGTGTGTAGAGTAGCAGCCCACGTGATGTTAGTAATTCAAAACCTTTTCTTTTAACTTTTATGTTTATTTGTTGGCCTTATCTCCATATCTAGACTTGTAAACGAACCAAACGTTCGGTAAACTATTCGTAGACCGTTCGACGGGAAGTTCGTTTCTGTTTGTTTATTTATTTTTTTTCTGTTAATAAAATATCTTATTAAAGAAAAGTTTAGATTACATCGAAATAGAAGGCAAGCGGGCAACAAGCTGCGCCGCTACCCCTTTTTGAATCGCAAAACCCAATCTTTTAAAAACTATATTTGCTGATCTTGGAGTCATAACATTACTATGCATAACCCGCTGAACACGGGTAAGTAGCTCCACAGCTTCAGGCGAACGAACATGAACAAAAAATTTATGTTCGTTTAATTAAGCGAACGAACATGAACACATGTTCCGTTCGTTCATTTATGTTCATGAACGTTCATTTATGTTCATTTATTTTTGTTCGTTTATGTCTGTTTATTTATGTTCGTTTATAAGCCCTATGCGTGGGCCCTTGGTGGGCAAAAATGAAATTGCACTAATTTTGACGTTATTTTACTAATTTCGTGAAAATAGCGTTAGAAATGACGGAAGGTTAATCAGGCATCATGTGGTGGCGTCGATAGCCGAAAGACAAGGGTACGTGCACCAATCGGCCTGGGTCTCAATGGTTGAGTTTTATGTGCCTTATGTCCAAGGCTTGATGCAAAACCACTATCGAGTCGGGGGTCTCACTGGAAGCAGCCTCTCTATTCCTGTGGGGTAAAGGTAAGGCTGTCTACATCTTACCCTTCTCAGACCCTACCATAGCTTTGCTATTGGTGGGATTTACTGAGTACGATGATGATGATGATGATGATTTATGTTCGTTTATGTGTTAATAGAAAATTATTGAATATCATCTAGATAGGCCATCTGCTTAAATGTTTTATATTTGTTAATCTGTGTTCATTTAAGTGTTTTCATTTAATTTCGTTTATGTTTGTTTGTGTTCATTTACATTTGTTCATGTATGTTCGTTTATCTTTGTTCAGTTATGTTTATCACACCCCAACCTAAGACGGAAATGTCGGGGCGTGATCCGATTGCTCACAGCTCGAAGATACTATCATTGAATATAAATGACAATATCTAATTAATTATTTTATCCAAATAATCTACACAAAATCCAAATACAACAAACAATTTAAATGTATAAATATAAGCTCAAATTATGATTATCTTGATTATATCCTAAAGTCTTGTATACATGTCCAACCTCAATCTTCAATGCAAACAACCTACATATGCGTAGAAAATGGAGTTTATCAACAACACATGTTGAGTGAGATGATCACCAATTTTGACACAATAAATAATATATATATATATACACACACACACACATATATATATATGATAGATAATTGATAAATGATAAGTGATAAATGCGCAAACCAACCATGTGATAGTAATCAATCAAATCATAACAAAACATGTATTTAACCAAATCGTGCTAGTGTGCCAATGAATCGTTGCCAAACGAATCGGGCATTGATTACAATGACTAAAATTGTCGTTTTACCTTCGCCAAGTAAATTGGGCTCCGGTTACTAAGACGGTCGTATGATCATAATAATGAGAATCCAAGACTTGATAGATACAAACACACTTAAACAATTAGCAAATAGCATTTAATTGATACAACACACAATGATCATGTTTGCGATTGTTTGAGATATATATATATATATATATATATATATATATATAATAGAAAATATGAATAAGTACGCATATGTCCCCAAAACTTTTGAAAACAGTATATAAAAAGCGGAATGATCAAACTCACCTGATCAAATAAGCCAAACAGAAATGAATACGACAAGTAAGCGACAATCACGCTCTTCGGGAATTACTGACACGAATCCTAATTAAATAATATTTTGAGTGAATTATAAGTGATATGATACGTATAACGAATTTAGGATTTTGATGTGGATTGAGTTACAAATATGATTGGTACGTTATGGATTGAACCATTGATCTCTAAGGACTATTTTTATCATTTAATTATAAAAATTTATCGTTTTGTCATAAAATTGGATTTACAAATAATTAGTTTAAATAAGTATGAGTTAAGATCTATTATAATAATAAACGTGTAAATATATAATTATCGTAAAATTTATACCTTGGAATTTTTAACGAAATCCGATGGTAAAAATACAATAACACGTTTAACATATTTTAATACGTTTATTATAATTTTTATTTACAACAAATAATATATATATATATATACACACACAATACATATATAAATATGAGCAAATTTATAAAGACGTTTTAACGACAAGAAACCTCAATATTGTGTCAAAATAATGATTGTTTATTATTAATAAGATATGTATATACACACACACACACATACTAACATACATATACAAAAACTTGTAACGAGACTAATTAACAAGACACGACGACTCAATGATGTCGGTTTAATTGTTTATTTGATATTTAATATTTATTATATTACTTTATAAATCATTTAAAAAACTTAAATAACAACAATATAAAAAAAGGACCAAAACTGGCCACTGCCAGACTCGAACCCGGGCAGTTGGCCAGCTCCACCTTAACACACACACACTAGCCAACTGCGCTAGGGTGTCAGTTGATTATTGCTTGTAAACAAATTTATATATACAGAAAATAATAAAACCCAAATTGATTATAAACCCTAATTCTGGAATTGATCAACTCGTTCAATGTTCGTTTAATTAATGTTAGGGCTTTTGATTATTAATGATTGATGAGCAGTATATGTATTTCAATTACCTCAAACGATGATGGAAACAAAGAGAACGGCAGTCTTGTAGCCGCGGCAAGAAGGGAAATCGAACTGAGGGTTACGGTCACAATCAAAACAATTAAGTGTAGGGTTTATAATTGCCGAGTTATATAGGAGGTGAAGATGCGTTTAATTGAACTATTATTACGTTTAGGTAGCAAATCACGTGTTGGGTTTAAGACGGATTCATTTATTTTAGAATTACAATCAGTTTTTGATATTCTTACCTAATTATATTAGGGATTAGGACGGTTTAAATCGTAGAAACGATATAGGAAAATCAATTTTGATTGTAGAGTGAAGATTAATGATCAAGCAACAATCGGGTCGTGATTTTGGTAAACGGATACGGGTTACGGGTCAGGGACCAAAAGAGTTATAAAGATAATATGCAGAAATTGCAATTTAATCCTTGGAGATTCAAGGTGGGAACAATAAGGGTTTTAAGTTTAGTTTTGAGCTAAAAACGTATATTTTTCAAAGTAAATATATACTAAATGAATATAATAAACAAATACAAATTGTATAAAAATTTCTCGATAAACGCGATACTTTTCATTGTTAAAATTCCCCGAACATAAAACGGGTCGGGTAATAAGTATAAGGTTGGAGGTGGAAAACCCGAGTTGTTACAATGTTCGTTTAGAATTTAAACAAAGAACACAAATGTCCCTATTTAAATAAACAAACATGAACATAAATATTTGTTCGATTAAGTGTCCGTGTTCTTTTAAAGTTAAATGAACGAACACGGACATGCCCTTGTTCGTGTTCATTCGATTCGCTTAGAAGCTTTCATTATTCACATTGACGAATACATCGGTCTATATTCTAGGCTCTGCTGATTTTATTTATGTTCGTTTGTGTTCATGAACCGTTCGTGAACACCTTAATTTTCTTAATGAACGAACACGGACATAAAATCTCGTTCGGTAAGTGTTCGTGAACACATTGTTTTCTTAACGAACGAACATGAACAAAGCCTTTTTCGTGTTCGTTCGGTTCGTTTAAGCCCTATCCATATTGCTAGTTACACATTTTCAATCAAATTATCGTGTTCAACGAATTACTACTTATTGAATTTTGCAACTAATTGCATTTAATATATTTTGTGTCACACAAATTGTTTTACTCATGTAGTTATTTATCATCTTAGTCAACGAAAACAAGGTGACAGGGGTTTTATTTGCTACTCCATTTTATAGTCAATAATGAATATTAATTAAGTGCTATAAGGAGTTATGCAAGTTTTAACACTAGTAATTATAAAATGGGTAAATTCTCAAAATAGGCTGAATGAGGAGAGATAATCTCAAAAATAGGCCAAAAATTTGATCAAATTCTAAAAGTAGTCATTCGAAAACCATCTACGTCGACGTATTTGGATTCCCGTCGATGGTTTTCATCTACCAATGCTACAATAAGACGTGTAAAGGAGTTGACGCATTCCGATGGTTTTCCAATAAATTTGTCTAGGCCAATAATTTTGGAATGAAAATCATCTCCACGAAAACTATCTCCAAAAATCATAGAAATCTGTGTTTTTTTTTTAAATTCATCTGAGCTGATGAATTTCAAGTGAATTTCGTCTTCGGAGACGATTTTTTCAAAAAAACATGCACCACCATCATCATGATCTCCACTTTCCAGCCACCACCCCACCCATCGCCACCATTCCCAGTTTTCTGGCAAACATCACCTCCATTACCTTCCCATCATCATCATCATCACCTTTCCGGTCACCACCCCACCCACCACCACCATTCCCATTTTTCCGGCAAACATCATCATCATCATCATCATCATCATCGCCTTTTCGGCAAACCAACAACCGGAGATGAAGCAAAAGACAAGCCACCGGAACCACCATCTCCACCGCCACAAGAGGTTGTTTTGAGAGTTTTTATGCATAGTGAAGGCTGTGCTAGAAAAGTCCGGCAATGCCTTAAAGGAGTTGAATGTTTGTATTCTTTTATTAACCATAGTTTTGAGGGTTTTTACACATGGCTTCGATGGAGGTGATGTTTGCCGAAAAAGTGGGAATAGGGGTGGTGCTAGTGGTGGGTGGAGTGGTGGCCGGAAAAGGGATGATGATGATGAGAGGGTAATGGAGGTGATGTTTGCCGGAAAAGTGGGAAGGGCGGTGGTGGGTGGTGGCTGAAAAGGTGATGATGATGATGATAGGGTGGAGTGGTGGTGGCGGTGGCCGGAAAGTGGAGATCATGATGATTGTGGTGAAGTGGTGGTGCATGTTTTTTTTTGAAAATCATCTCTGAAGACGAAATTCCCTTGAAATTCATCTGCTCAGATGAATTTCGAAAAAATAAGGATTTCGATGATATTTGGAGATGATTTTCGTGATGATTTTCATTCCACAAAAAATATCATGAGATGAGCCATAAATACTTAGATTAATATTTTATAATGAACGTGCCTTAGGCTACATTATATTTGAAAATTATAGCTTTCTTCAACCAAATGTTACAAACTAAAATATGGATTATCATCACAAACAATATCATAAAATTACTTTACCAAGTATAAGAATCAAACACCAGTTCAACCCATTTTTTATTTAGCAAAACTCTTAGTTTCTACAACCGTGGAATGAATAGGCAAATGAGTTGAAATTGACACATCTATCATCAACCATTTATCAAACATACATATATGCCACTGCATCACAAGATATAAGTTTATTGTCGTACTGCCCCAAAGTCACAAAAAGACCATTTCTGTCTCAAAACCAGATAGAACATTACAAGACTTTGGTCGATCACATATAGAGAAATATTACTCTGATTTTTCAAAATCAAACATTCGGTTACCCAACACGAAGCTTACTGTACAACAAAGGCGGCAATGATTAGAGTTCACTTGAGTTAAGGCACTCATCAACAAGTTGCCTAAGGCTAGGATTCTCCATTGCAGCCACTATTCTTTCTTTGTCATTCAACAGCTTGTTAACTGCACACATTTTTTATAATTAAATAAACAGTATCAAATAAGATTATATATAACATTTACAAATATGTTTTTACCTGCTTCTTCATCTGCATGAGATCCAGGAGTTACTTTGATGTCTACCTGTGATATTCGGCATCAAGTAATATATGACTAACATCTAAAATCACCCCTAGAAAATGCAATGCTTGATTTTCATAGTCAAAAGACTAAAATGCCCTTTAAGCTGACCTTAAAATGTGAAGGGAAACAGTCCTTGAGTTTGATTCTAAGACATAGACCAATGACTGTTGCCATACTGCAGTGCTGAATGGTTGGAGTGAATGTTATCCTAATATTAATCAAGTGATCAAAATTAACCAAATAACGTGTTACAGACACTGGGATCACAAGAACCAAACAATTGGCTGAATAAACAGTGAGTACAAAGTTTGCAGACTTAGGATAATACCACGAACTGTTACCTGACCCGAACAACAAGTTTATAGTTACGCCACTCAGGTAAAAATCATGACCCTTAATGAATCCAGTGCTGCTTAATGAGCAACCTGAGCCGAGCGGAGCCAACTATGGTTCGGGCTTGAATACACGAGCCAGATCAGCTCAGATTGTTTATTCTTAACAAGCTGAAATTTGTGCTCGAGCTTCATAGTAAAAAGCTCTAGCTAACTAGTGGCTCGTCGAGCAGGCTCCGGTACTTTTTTCAAATTTAATAAAATAATTATATTTTTTACATAGATGCAAAACTTCTAACCAGATTCAAATGAGTCAAATGACCAAGCTTACTTTGGCTCGAGCTCGACTTGTTTATAAACCAAATCTGCTCGTTTACGACCCGGGTCAGCTCAGCTTGGCCCACTTACAACCCAAGTCAGCTCAGCTTGGCTCATTTACAACCTGAGTCAGCTCAGCTTGGCTCATTTATAACCCAAGTCAGCTCAGCTTTTACAAACCGAGTCAGCTCGGCTCGTTAACTAACTGAGTCAGCTCTGCTCTGCTCGTTTAGAACCCAAGTCAGCTCAGCTCGTTTAGAACTCAAGTCCGCTCTGCCTGGCTCGTTTACAAACCGAGTCAGCTCGGCTTGGCTCATTTACAAACGAAGTCAGCTCACTTACAATATAAAATATTTGCAGAAATATTATTTACCGGTAACCGTCATACCCCGTTCTCCGCCCCAATAATGGAGTCGTCACAATTTATAATAAAATTATTATACCTAGGGCACTGAAGAAAAACAATGCAGCTAGAAGCTAATATAATATTCATTTGAAAGAAAGAAAGAAAGAAAGAAGAAAACTTACAGTATCCGGGCAAGCTTCTCATCGACGGTGATTGAGTCCTCCGACAGAACACCCAGCTGCTCCAAGGAATACGGATGCTCCGGATCCCTAATGTCCCTCACTATATGTATCCATCCATCCATCCATCTTAATAAGTCAAAGATCACAACATAAACATAAATAGAAGCTTATGAGTGATTATAAAAAGAAAAAAAGGATATCATAAATATCGAGAGGATCAAGGGCGTGAGGAGCATGATCAGGTCGACTGATTCTCTCTTTCTTTTCACGTACGACTGGATTCGCGTTGATCAATCCCAGAGTCATTCTTGGTTGGCTTAACTGAGTTAATTAGGATGAAGAGAGTTGGTTATTTATTGGTCTCTGAGAATGGTTTTAGGCGTCTAGAAACTGGCTGGCTACTTGTGCCCACAGATAGCAATAACTCCAATTGTATTGTTAATCGTTTTCTAAAAGCGGGATTATTATTATTATTATTAGGACCGAATGAGATTTCAACACATGCCATCGCCTGGACCTTAACACGTGTTATCAACACATAAATATAAATTATTTTTTTAATAATAGACGGACCCTTCAATTGAGCTACCGATTAAATTTATCATATCGGGATACTTTCATCTTTCGATCCGGAAAAAGCCTTCATCTAAGGCCAACGTCCGTGAACACTCACAATACTGTTAGATAAAAATTGTTCAGTTCAAGAATCCAAATATTGAAACACATCTACTCTCCTAGTCTTCCATCAACTCGCTGGTGTCTATAAAACTAAATGTTAAAGACAGAAAATCAAAACTGAGTCGCATGAAACACTAAGTCTCCTTCTTACTATTTCAGCACTAGTTAGTTGGCAACACATAAATAACGTAATTATTAGAATTAACATTAGAGTTAATTACTTTTTTTTTCTATGTAATCCAGTAGGCTAATACCGTAGGCTATTGCCGTTTGTATTTCTTTTAGAATCTTTTTTTACACTTTTTAAATAATAAAAAAAACACAAAAATAGAAAGAAGAAATAGGGATTATGAGCTTTATGGGTGTCAATCGTGTCGGGTTGAGATTCTTCAACCCTAACCCAACCCATATATTTATTCGTGCCGTGTCGTGTTAACCCATTTAAATTCGTGTCGTGTTCGGGTTGTGTTTCGGGTCAACCCATTTTATGTTCATTTGCGAATATGATTAATATCTAGTGGCTTAATAATAACCTAGACAATCAATTACTCTTATTCATATAAAACATTTTAATAATTTTGTGATAGATCTTATTGTTTTTTTGTACTTATCTCTCATTTTCAATTAACAAACTTAGGTTCACATAATTTGCTTATAAACGAATGGAAATAATAAGAAATAGACGGTTAGGACTAATAGAATATAAATACTGGAAGTGAAGAGTGGATAAAAATATTTAAAAAGTAATTAGTTTATTTTTTAAAAGTTAATAGATATATGAAAAATTATAAATCAAAGTATTTAACTTTAAAATTTAATATTTCTTATCTCTAAAATCAAAATATTAACTTCTATAAAATTTTTAAACAGGTTAGCAGGTCAACCCACTTTTTGACAGGTCGAGTTCGGGTTGACCCATTTTTTAGACGGGTCGGGTTCAGGTTGACCTATTTAAGAAAACGGGTCGTGTCAGCCGACCCAAAACCTATATTTTTTCGTGTCGGGTTTCGGGTCAAGTTAGGAATTGACAGCCCTAATAAGCCCACTTGATTAAACACATTGCTTTTAATATATCTACTACACACTCCTAACCCTATCTCTCTCTACACCACTCTTTACTACCATAAACATCATCCGTAACATTGGGTTTCAGTGGTGATCAGTTAAAATTTGTTTATTAAAACCGGTTCAATAAACGTAGTAAATAATAATTAATCTCATTAATTAATAATTATACGCAGTGAAAAGTAAACAAGTAATCAGCACCGAAACTAAACCCGATAAGATCCGGCTACCAACAATACGAGTACGAGTCAAACAATAAATATATAATTAAAAATAACGATATATTTAAGTTTACAACAGTTAATAAATAACAGGTTGAGACACCGAAGGCTAACGAACTGAGCTAGGTGACATAACGAGAAAAACGACTGGCGGTGGTGGTGCATGGTGGCAACAGCAGCGGCGGTGGTGTGCGGACAGCAGCGGCGGCAGCAGCGGGGGCATCTGGTCAGCAGCGGCTGGCAACGAGGCCTGCTGGTCAGTGGCGGTGGCAGCGGGGGCTGCTGGTCAGTGGGAGCAAGAGAGATATGAACTTGTATTAGGATTAAGCTTAAGGTTATAAAATAACATCTATTTATATAACCCTCAATTAGGTTTAATTAATCCAATTAGTTATAAACCTAATGGGCCAATAAGTCCATGTCTCCAAAGCCCGTTCCATGTAATTTTATCTCGTTAAAGTGTCGCAGCTTGTTGCCCGCTTGTTGCCTTCTGTTTCGATGTAATCCAAGCTATTTAACTCTTAAAAAAAATTATAAATAATGTTATTGATTAAAGTGTCTATCCCGATTAACTAACTTAAGCGGGTTTATTGTTCGTTACCTCACGGTGTAACTCTCACGGGTCATAACCCGGTTGGCGGTATTGACGTACCCGAACCGATCCATAATTCCAACACGTGATACATCGTTGGTTAATATTTGTGGGTTTCGATTTGATGAAAGTTGTGGACAAAATGTGAGATCAAAACTTTTGGAACCGTATCGCCTTCCAGTTAGATTAGGGGGATGGTCAATGCAGACACCTTCTAGCTAGACGACGAGGATGTTCAATATATTGCTTGCACTACAAACATCAAAATATGTGTGATAAAAGAAAAATCAGTGCCGGCCCTTTTGGAGGGGGGTGGGGGGGGGGGTGGGTGGTCGACGGCCCTTGGTCCGACTTCCCGCTAGGACTGAATTTAAAAAAAAAAAATTATACGTATTTTTTTATGAAAAACAATATGTATATTTAGTGTTTAAACTCAATTACATAATAGCTAGCCTGGTCTAGTGGTAGAGAGATATGACTCATAACCAAAAGGTTGTTATTGGTTCTAGTCTCATTTTAGACATGTTTAAGCCTATTTTTATAACAAGTAAGCCCATTTAAAAATTAAATTATTTAAACCTAACAAAATACTTCTTTTACTTAAGGCCCAAAATATTTTAACAATTCTTGGAGACGCCCTAAGACAAATATTTTACTAGCCGCCTGTTATCACGGTTGTCGAACCATCATCGATTCCATTCTACCACTGTTATCACGGTTGTCGAACAATCATCGATTCCATTCTACCACTGTTTGTCCGTTTTTCTTCATATTCGGAATCACAGACAACAACTCCTTTTCATTATGCCCCCCGATTCCTCCATCCACAATTACACCCAAAAAAAATGCTGCTATCTACCAGCAATTAACATAAAATTGTATCAAGTTCCATAGTCAACAAAGTGTGACATTTATATAAGTGAAGTTTAGGATTACTAATGCCATAAGCTTTAGATTCATACTTGTACACGAAACCACAATAATTACATATCACTCTAAGAACACCCTCGTTTTCCGCAACTTTTCTAAATTCTTCCTAACTTTGATCTTGGCTGGTATTATCTAGTTTGTTTGTGGAATCGGAATTGTTTTCAAGGTTAATCACCTCATCTTCAATCAAGTTGTATGTTAATCGGATCATTGTTTTCAAGGTTGATCGCCTCACCTTAAACCGAGCCGTATTTTTCTAACATCTGGCAATAAGAAATACATAATCAAACCGTTACAGGCCGGTTTCAGCCACCTTTGGAATGGCGAGCAATTGATGGGAGTGGTATGCTGATCGAGCAGGGACGGGATGCAATCAGTTTATTTTTGTACTCGTATATATATAGTTGTTAATTATTTATAAAATGCATCAATGTTATTAGAAAAATATATTAGTTTTGAGATGTTTTTATATTATGCAGGTTGCAATGTAAACAGGCGTAAAACATTATTTTTATAATAATAATAATAATAAGTAACGTAATGAAGCAATCTAGAAACTCAAGTTTATAAGTGGTGATCACAATTATGCATTGCATACGTTATCTGAGAGCTCAATTAATTTTAATAGCCATTAACTTAATTGTTTTGTGGATTTTATCAATATAGGGATCTAATAAAAATGCAGTAGAAATGCGAGCTATGTCCACCAAATGACCAAATTAAAATTGTGGACTTTAACACGTGGGCTTGTAGATTAATAAGAGTTTGATTGGGCTGAAGTTAATTTCAATGGGCCATGAGAAGAAGTAAGAAGCACAAATGAGGATATTCTTTTTTGTCACGCACGAGAATAATTAGGTAGCGTTTAGTATACTGGAATGAGAGGTGGAATGAAATGGATCATTACAAAGGAATGAAAAATACAGTGTTTGGTTGGTTCATGGAATGGAATGATATATTACAAAGTCCATTCCATCTCATTCCCTCTAAAACACCTTAAATTCATTCCATCCATTACCCATGGGGTCAGTTTGGTATGTGATAATGGAATGAATTAGGGAATGGAATTAACGTATGAATGAAATTGATAAGGTAATGGAATATTAGCGGTGGTGGTGAAGGAGGCGGTGGTAGTCAGGTGGTGGCGACGGCGGTGGCGGTGGCAGCACAGTGGTGGTGGTCAGGCGCCGACGACGATAGTGGTATGGCGGTGGTGGTGGTAGTGGTGGTTAGGTAATGGCGACGGTGGAGGTGGTGGTGGTTGTAAGGTGGTGTTATCAAGAGAGTAAGGTGGAAGAGGAATTAAGGTAGCTTTTGGTACGCATGAATGACAATAGAAATGGAATGATTCATTACGTAGGAATGAAAAAAATGGTGTGTGGTTGCTCAATGGAATGGAATCATCCATTACACATGGAATCCCATTCCATCAAATCCATTCCTTCCCACCCCCTTCTTTTTTTTCATTCCATTCCTCCTTCACCCTACTTTCTCAACAACACCATCACCTAACAACCACCACCACCACCATCGGCACCACCACCAACTCCGCCGCCACCACCACCGCTGCCACCACCATTGCCATTGCCACCACCATTTTCGTAGCCGGAGCTACCACCGTCGCGATTGTAGGTTTTTTTTGGGGGTGGGGGTTTAAAAACTATTCATTTTTTTGAGATAGAGTTTTTATTATTAATTTTTTTTAGATACCAAACAATAAAAATTAATAAATGATTTCATTCCTATAGGTTAACCAAACACAAAAAATGAATGGTAATGATCCATTTTATTCTCTTGTCCATTCCATTCCTTCTCCCATTCCATTCCCCCTTCATTCCATTACCTCCAACCAAACATACCCTAAATGAAAGGGGGGGGGGGGGGTAGGAAGGAATGGATTCCATTTCGTTGTGTAATCGTTGATTCCATTTCGTTGACCAACCAAACACCCCCATTTTTACATTCTCTCGCAATGACTCATTCTATTCCTGCCTATCAAACGCTACTTTGTTTTTTTTTTCTTTTTCAGTTAATCCTCTTTTTTAACCCTACATCACCTCCACCATCCTCCCACCACTACCACCGACCACCCCCCGTCACCGATCACGGATGCCGCCATTAACCGCCGCCTCCAACCACCGCCACCGAGTGTCATTTCTGCCACCTACCGCCACTAGCCACCACCAACCACCACCGATAACCGCCGCCTTTGACCACCACCTCTACCCATTGCCACTAGCCACTGGCGTCTCCGCCACCACCACCGCCAACTGTCGCCTCCGATCAGCATCGACACCCACCACACCGCCCACCGCTACACACCGTCAACCAACCACCATCGTCACCTTGAGTCACCATCAATTTTATTTTATTCCTCCGTCTTTTCTTGTATACCAAACTACACAAAGTAATAATTAATTTCATTCCCACATAGTAATCAAACAAGATAATGTAATGATAATAATTCATTCCAGTACCTCATCTATTTATACATCTATTCCAATCCCTCATCCATTTCATTTTACCCTATGCCAGACAGACCCTTAGTATTTACTATTTAGTAGCAAACATCATAGTGAAAGCTTATATTTCTTTATTTTTTATGATTGGCTAATTTTCTCTTGATCATTTCCGGACCTAAGGTTTATGTTAGTAACCGGATTCAATATGATTTACTTGTTTTGAATTTGGAATATGACTTAAATCATTCGGTTAGTCAAGTATTTATATTTACCTTGATTGGTTAAAACTTTTTTGAATTATTTTAAATGCATTTAATTTCATCAATTATTTACTTTGCAACCATCAACGACTAGGATTGAGTTATTCTTTGTCATTAATTTGTTTATCATTAACCATTTGATTTTGATGCATACACATACTTTTCTATTAGTGGACATGTCAACTCACCTTAACAATTTTATGAGTTTTGGACATATATAGGAACCCATTTCACAACTTGTTAGCTAATTTTAACTAATCTCACCCTAAAACCACTTCCAATGCATTTATAAAGGTTGTTGTTATAAATTTATCAGTACCTTAACACGTTGTTTTTGAGTCCTTAATCCCCATTCGTGACTCAATCACCCATGTGATGACCAATTTACTAAGGATTCATATTCAATTATCCTCACACTTTCCTAACATGCATTTCAAATTAAGCTATATGAGTTTTACATTCCTTGCTCAACTTTAACCATTTTGGTCAATATTTAATCAATTCAACATCTTAAATTAGGTAAGGTCTTTCAAGTTTTTGCAACTCAATAGTTGGTTCTCTAAACATCATAATTTAATTCAAACAATATTTATATGATTTGTTCTACCAATTTTCCTCCTATATTTGATTGATTAAAATGTGTCTAGTTTCCCAAAAACCCACATAACCATAACTCTGAGTTTGATCCATCTAACATGTCTAACCAATCTAAAATCACCAATACACCTAAGATGATGTCTTCTGTTCAATAGCTTTTTCATTCCTCCAATAGTCCAATACAAGATAATACACAATCACTCTAGTTTACCCAAAACTCCAAATTGCTCATACATAGTTTTTTCAAATGAGATTTTGTTGATATATACTAAGTAGATTAAATACGCATGTTAGTTACTTCTAACACAAATCAACAACAAAATTTCAGATTCAACCATCTTTCAACAAGGACCAACATTCAACACACTAACAAGAGTTTAAGTTTATATTGACTTAGCAAATGTTCATACTCCACTTGAAGATGTTTGTCTAGCCTGCTTTACTTGTTTTCTCACTAAAGTTTTAAGGGATATTGCATTTAATAATCCAAATTTTGTTCTATTGATGGACGTTAAGCCAAAATTTAAAAATGTATCACTACAGTCTCATGTTGTGACCGATTGATTGGCAATAAGAGAGCGTCATGTCAAAAGAAAGAGTGTATGGGGATTTATAGAGAATTGTTAGGAGTGAATGGAGGTTTATGGTGAAGTATGCTGAATCATCATTTTTTTTTTCAAATAATAATGATTTATATATCTAAAATAATAAAATACTCTGACGATAGCATTCGCGAAAACCTAGACTACAATATTTGAATTGGCAACAGCAAAGGCGATCTTGTAGAGTTTTCGGGCATAATGTTAAAAGGACAAATTGGATTTTAATAATCCCAACTTAAAGTTATTGGCCGATAATAATCTCAACTGAGAATATTCCTGTTGGTGCTCCGAACTTTAAAAAAAATTGCTCTCATTGGACCTCCGTTAAAAAAAAAAACTTAAGGACGTTAAGTTTTATCCGAATTTCAAACTAACATTTTATGGTTTTATTGAAAGGAGAATACGAGTCGATTGATGTAAAGCTACCTCGAAACGGTGATCCAAACAACAAAAGGATGGTTCAAATTGGGTGTTTGAACTTTTAGTTAATAAAAACTAACCAGTTTGGATCACCGTTTCGAGATTAGTTTTGCATCAATCGACTCATATTCTCCTTCCGATGAAAAGCCATTAAACATCAATTTGAAATTCTGATAAAAGTTGGCGCTATTAAGTTTTTTTAACAGGGGTCCAATGAGAGCAAATCGAAACACGACACGAAAAAAATATTGGTTTTGGGTCGGCTGACACGACCAGTTTTCTTAAACAGGTCAACCCAAACCGGACAACGTTTAAAAAACAGGTCAATCCAAACCCGACCCGTTAAAAAGTGGGTTGACCTGTTAACCCTTTTAACAATTTTAAAGAAGTTAATATTTTTATTTTAGAGATAAGATGTTTTAATTTTAAAGTTAAATACTTAGTTTTTAATTTTTCACATATCAATTAATATTTAAAAGTAAATTTAATTTTTTTACACTACTTTTATATACTGTTTACTTTTAATAATTTCATTTTATTAGTTCTAACTGTATATTCTCTGGTTATTTCATTCGTTTGTTCTTATCTTAAGCTGAATATGTGAACCTAAATTTATTAATTGAGAATGAGAGATAAATACACAAAAACAATTAGATTTATCACAAATTATTAACAAGTTTTATATGAATAAGAGCAATTAAGTGTTTAATTTATTACTAAATTAATATTAGCACTCATATTCGTATATGAACGTAAAATGGGCTGACCCAAAACACAACCCGAACACGACACGAATTTAAATGGGTCGACACGACCCGATACGAATAAAAATATGGGTTTGGTTAGGGTTGAAGAATCTCAACACGCTAGCTCGCCAACCCGAAACCCATCAACCTGTTAACCCGCCAACCCGACACGATTAACACCCTAGTTTTTGGGTTTGAAGAGTATTAAGTAGGTTTTTTGGTGTAAAAATAAAATAACTGCCTATGATTATTTATATTGGTGAAAAAATAGTATTTATTTTAAGTTTACCAGTCATAAAACCATTCAACAATGATTAAACACCCTAATTTTCTTCAGGTTCGCATACCCGAAATTGCTTACTGATGACCTTACCCGAAGGTTTGACGGTGGTGTTGTCAACTGACGTGAGGTCGAAGGCTCACTCAAACTTAAACCAAATACAACTAAATTAGATAGCATTAAGTGGGTATCGAACACGAAGAGTTTGTGGAAAATGTGTTAACCAAGTAGCTTAACGATTAAACTAAGATAAATGTAAATGACATAAAGTAATTTCCAAGTTGGTTTTGATCTGATTTTTAATACTAAATTAAACTAAATGAAAGTTGTAAACGAATAATTAAACAAGTATTCCTCTCGGGGTTCGGGTTATTATTCAACACTTTTGTTAACGCTCAATGGATAAACCGTAATATCTCGGTTTTGTGTGTATGCAATTGTTGTGATTAATCAAGCACTAAGTACTCGGATTTCTAGAATGCGGGTTGCTACTTAATCAGTCAATCAATACTATTCTCCTTAGTTCTTTCCACTCAATCTCGATTGCAAATGACACCAAGAACATATGGCTAAAAGCTAGATGGAAACAATATGGACAAGCTACAAACAATCACACAAGCACAAGATCATACTAACATAGCATTTAGATAATCAATCCAAGTTCAAGAACAAGAAACAAAAGTGTTTTGCAAATAACCTTACATCCCGAGAGAAATACCGAAGTAACTAGCCACTCATGATTCGGGAGATCATCTTTGCATCAAGTAACTTGTTTCTCACAATCCAAGACATAAAACAAAATCAATACAAGACCCAAAATAATGTTTTTGTTCTCTAAAATCGCCTCTAGGCCGGCCAAGGTGAAAAAGTATCCCAAAAGACACTCCCAAACGGCCTATTAAAAGACATGCAACTTTGTCTCCGCCCAGGACCGTGGGCCACGGTGTGAACCGTGGTCCACGGTTGACCAAAAGTCAACAGGTCTACCAGCATGACCGTGGGCCACGGTGTAGACCGTGGGCCACGGTCGCCTCCATGGTTTCCTTCTTCTCCACGGTACGGTGGCCTCTGGAGTTTTTGCACCAGGTGGACCGGGGCCCACGGTTCAGACCGTGGGCCATGGTGGAGCTCATTTCCGCGACTTGATTTCTTCGTATCTCTCGCGTTTCAGCTCTGTTTCCTTCACCGTTTTCGCCCGTGTTCTCGTAACACCGCTCTCTTGCTCCTTAAACCTGCAAACACACGAGCAACCGTAGTCAACTAATTCCATGGAATTAACTTAATCCCGTAAGCGTAATTATATCTTTTATATCACTTAGTTGCTTTCCTACGGGTCGCCCGTCACATTCCCACACTTACCCGTTGCTTGTCCCCAAGCAACACTTTTAAATCACAATTGGTTTCAAAACACACCACCAAACATACCACAAGACCGGCTCTGTTGAGGTCCCGAGTCATACCCTATTCCCACATAATTAAAAGTTGCATTAGCATACTTGACATTACATTTCAAAACATAGGATTCTAGTCAACCTTAACATGCTCTCGGTCTTTACTCACACATAACACACCATCACTATTAACTCATTAATCGGTGACCGCTCCGAATATCACAATAAAGCTCGATTCTCCTCACATACGCTTCTACCACCGTCAAATCTCCACTTACTCGTGCCTTGACACAAATGCAAATCAAAAGGTTTTAAATGGGTTGTAATGAGGCTAGGTGTAAGGGTATGAAATGGGGAATATTAAAAGTGACTCAAGTAATCCGACCCGGCTCGTTACATCAAAACTTAAAATAAACAAACGAACACACTACTATATACACAACTTGTATCATCAACTCGATACACAAGACTGAAAATATTGCTTCAACTTTATATATATATATATATATATATATATATATATATATATATTCATACTAACATAAGCACTTACGTACTACTCTCTATAGATTAGCATCAAAACAACTACATTTACAAAGAACCTATCAAGCCAGATCGGATCACAAATACATCGGGGTTGATCAAATAAAAAGAATAGGTCCAATCAAGTTTTCTAAAGGAACCACCCCCCCGCCCCTCTCATTACCCACGCTCATATGTGTAATGTATGAGACCCAACCCCCAAAACCTGCACTCACACTCATCCGAGACGAGGCTTTAACCTAAGTGCCTCAATCACTTTTGCATTTATGCCAAGCTAAGATCTCGAAGTGCATTGATGGCACAAGTTCTAACGGAGAATTACCAATTCGTCACCGCTCTTTGTTTTCCAAATACCCAAGTGACAGTAGGGATGTTATGTGATTTGATAAACCGAAAGCATGCTAACCTTGCCTAGAATACTACTCAACCGCATTTTTAACATAGCTAAGCAAATTTGATTTGGGGGAATTATGACCATGAAAGGGACCAAAACTTTGCCCCGCCAATCTTACCACTTTTCCGGTGTTTTTCTTTTAATTGACATCTTTTTCATCAATTTATTTATTTATTTATTTATTTTTAAAAGATTCCCCATCCCCACACTTGGGATACATTGTCCCCAATGTACGGTTTTGAGAGAAGCATACACAAAACATGATCTCAAAAGATTCAATCCTCCTCCCTACCACCCAAAAACTAAACCGAAAACAAAATAACAACTGTACACAATAAACAAAAACACATGCACCTGGTGTGACGAGGCCCTTATCAATAGTAAGGCGGTTGAGGTGGTTCGAAAATGGAGGTCATGAAGTCCGAAAATTCACCAAAGTTAAACGCTCCACTTCTGCCGCCGCTGCCCTCTCCCGAAGATGGTGGTGGTGGTGCCATCGACTGCATCGGGTCCACCCATATGGAGTGGTGCAATGGAGGCTCGGGGGTATCGCACGGAGCCGTCGTATGGAGGCAAAGATGTGTACTCCACACTTGGTGGATCTGGGACGACCTCCTCACCTGCATGCCATTGTTCATGCATTCTTCTGTTCCTGTCATCCATGTACCGCATGTTTGTTTCGTGCTCGCGCGCATAGGCGTGAGCACGGTTCCACATCTCGTTGCGGTCGTGCCTCTCTTTCTCGGCCCGTTCATGATACGCCCCCATGAAAGTTTGGTGGTCGAAAAGTGACCGAGTCTCCTCTGACCAAGTATCAAAAGTGGAGGGCCGATGCCTCTCCATTACCACGTTTATCGAACCCATGTGGGCCCAATTGTCTCCATATGACGCGTAACCCGAAGAATAGTCCCAATCCCTTTGTTGGGACCCACTACCACCAACATTCGCCTCAGCAACCATCTCCATTTCATCATCGTCACTTCCCTCTTCTATTATTTCCTCTTGTTCTTCATCCGCTTCCTTCTCAACATCCTCCCTTAACACTCGCCACTTCACACTACCATTCTTCAATTGATGGAAACGTTCGTTTTTTGTATAAGTCCACCCCGGGCTCAACGAATCCAATTTGTGTTCCGTAAACGTCATTTTCAACACAACTGCGCCTGTTAGAATGGTGTCATGCAACTTCAGTATTGCTGTGATCAATCGGCAATGCGGGATCAGCCTCCTCTTGTTGCTCTCTCTACTCGTCCATATGTTCAACATGGCGAAGTAGCGAAAGGAAATCCGCGGTTGTCCATTCATCAATGCGGCCAACACCGGCATATCACTGTTTCTCACTACCGAAACGTCGCTTCGGCGGGGTATCACATTAGATAGACATATCGTCATCAACAATTGGGCTTGAATCCTTAACTCCCTCCTCTTAAAGTTCGACCCCGTACCTCTACCCCCCGCTAATACCGACGATAGTATACCATACCATTGTGGGCTTCTGTCGAGATGGTCAAACAAATCTTTGACCGACGGGTATACATTTGAATTGGCCGGCTTGCTGTCGAAGTGAGAAACTTGATTGAGTGTTTCAAAGGACATTTCCACGGTCGTTCCATCCACAGTACCGATCAACTTCATCTCCGAACCCTTCCTAAACGGTGGGCACCTCAAGGTAGATACCCACTCCTCAATTTCCCTGTCATACAGCACCGCGCTTTCTCCATCATAACACTAGAGAGCAGCTTCCCAACCTAAAGCTTCGAACTTGTCGAATACGCCAAATGCCTCAAACCCCGAGTCGGTCACCTCCTTTTCACACATGAACCCTTCCAATCTTTCTTTTATACCGCTCATCTTTTCCTTGAATAACTCCGGTTGCCATTCTACAGCATAACTCGATAGCACCCCACCCCTCCAGTCGGGCCTTGGGACTTCTACTTGAACATGCTCTTGCTCCTCTCGCAACCGTTGTCTTTTGGATTGGGCGGCCCGACTAATTGAGGATGCCGCATTTCCTTTACCCTTGTCTGAATTCCTTCCCATCTATACACACAAATCACCAAAGACAACCAAGTTAATTCAATATGTCCATCCCCACACTTGCTTGCTACCATAGTTGTGGATAAACAACTTGTTATTATAATTAACCAATGTCACAATTCTTCAATAAACACTTAATTTTTCGACTTTGCCATGAAAAATCACTAATTTCAAGCATTTATTTCTTATCCACAACTCTAATTTGTAACCATTATCACTAACACGCAAGTGGGTTTACACAAATTAACACTATCCTAACAATTTCTGCAATGTATTCAAAGAATTGACAAATACATACCTTGGTTGGTGTGTTTATAATGATACAAGTAATTCTTAACAAGAAAACAAGAAACCCCCAAAAATTTTGAACTTTTCGGGATTCAAATCCTCACAAACGGGATAACACTTGAGAATGAGAAGGAAAGAGAGTTGTATTGTTAATCCTTTCACGAATTTACTTACAAAATGGTTAACAAGTTTAGGTTTTGGGGTTAATGAGAGAAAGAGATGGTGAAATTAGGGTTTGAAAGATAGAATATGAAGGTATAGAAAAGGGCCCTAGCTTCTGAAACAAGAGAACGGACCGACTCTAACTAATCCACTCCTACTAACAGGAAGTGAAAGGGCAGACCTCGTCCTACTTTCACTCTACTCTTTCCATTTCAATGCTAGCTCGTGGTTACTCCCGATCCGAAGCACCCCTTTTCCATTCATAGAGAGATCCAATCGTCAAAATTTGGTAAAGTTTAAACTCGTTTAGCGCCCTTAACCCTCGTCAATCTGCAGCAGTTCTGCGCGCACCGTGGGCCACGGTGTGCACCGTGGTCCACGGTTGACCAAAGTCAACGATCCAGCCAGGAGGGACCGTGGGCCACGGTGTTAGCCGTGGTCCACAGTGATATTGTTCCAGAATTTCCAGAAAGCACCGTACTGTGGTGACACTCTAGACCATGTCTTACGCTGACATGACCGTGGAACCGTGGTCCACGGTGGACCCTTTTTTTTAAGGAAAGACAACTAAATATTAATCGATACATAGAATAAACGAAAACTAAAATTACCTTACCCCTCATGAAAAACCCGAGTTGTCCTCAGTGCGGTAAAGAAATTCCTAAGGACTTCCCCACATTTGACTCGAACACACTCCCACGAGAGAGAGAGAGAGGTAACTTTGAAAACCAATGTTAACGCAAACTATTTACACCCTACAACGCACCTTGGCCTTTATGCGGTGGAACCGTCCGGTGAGCTTAAGAGGAAACTCACCTTGTCATTGTTAAGCATGTTCACATCTTTCCCATATATGTATGGTTTGAGACGATGGCCATTCACAACTTGTTTAGCTTGACTTTGCATGTCTTCAATCTCCACATCGCCAAACTTCCCGACCCTTGTGATCCCAAACGGGCACATCCATTTGCTCTTGAGCTTTCCGGGAAACAATTTGAATCTTGAATTTTAAAGCCACACTTTTTGCCCAACCTAAAATATTCGTTTCCTTATCTTGGCATCGTGCACTCTCTTCAATTTGTCTTTGTAATTCGAAGCACATTCATATGCCTCATCTCAGATTTCCTCCAACTCGTTCAATTTCAACTTTCTTAACTCACCGGCTCCCTTGTAATCCAAATTAACACTCTTAATTGCCCATAATGCCCGGTGAGCCAACTCCATTGGCAAATGACATCCCTTTCCATAAACCAACCGATATGGAGTAGTACCAATCGGCGTCTTGTAAGCCGTGCGATAGGCCCATAATGCATCATCTAACTTAGTCGACCAGTCTTTTCTATCAACTCGAACCGTCTTCATCAAAATTTCTTTAATTAGTCGATTCGACACTTCAACTTGACCACTTGTTTGAGGATGATAGGGTGTTGCAATTCGGTGATTCACACCATAACGCTTCAACAATTTGCCAAATGCAAAATTCTTGAAATGCGATCCACCATCACTTATGATAACTCGGGGAATCCCAAATCTTAAGAAGATGTTGGCTTGTACAAACTTACACACCACGGAATGGTCATTAGTTCTTGTTGCAACCGCTTCGACCCATTTTGACACATAGTCAACCGCAACAAGAATGTACAAGTACCCGCACGAATTTGGAAACGGGCCCATGAAGTCTATGCCCCACACATCGAAAATGTCTACAACCAAAATAGGTTATAACGGCACTTCATTCCGTTTCGATATACCCCCCCATTCGTTGGCAATCTAAACAATGCCGATGTGACATCTGCCCCGATCCGACCCGACCCAGGTACCCGTTTCCCTTATCCGATCTCTTTCTTTTATGATTTAATATTTATTTATACTTATATTTTACTTTTAATAATAATAATATATTTTCCTTCTCGCCTCTTTCTCTCTCTTTCTTTCCGCCTTCCTTTTCTCTTGTCGCCGTCCCGCCCTTAAGCCTTGTTTCCCTCTTTTTCTCCTAACTCTCCTTATCCTTTGTTTCTTCCCGCCTAAGGTTGTCTGCGCAGCTCCACGCGCCAGACTCCTTACAAGGAAGCCTGCGTGATGACCAGCTGTTCCAACGATATGCGAGACGAACTCTTCTCGCAGCGCGCTAAGAATTTTAATTCTTCTCGCAGCGCGCTAAGAATTGTAATTCTTCTCGCAGCGCGCTAAGAACGGTAGTTCTTCCCGCGACGCGCTAAGGATTTGTAATTCTTCTCGCAGCGCGCTAAGAACGGTAGTTCTTCCCGCGACGCGCTAAGGATTTGTAGTTCTTCTCGCAGCGCGCTAAGAATCGTAGTTCATCCCACGACGCGCGAAGAATTATAGTTCTTCCCGCGGCGCGCTAGGAATTGTAGTTCCTCCCGCGGCGCGCTAAGAAATGTGATTCTTCCCGCGGCGCGCCTTAGCCTTCTCGCGCGCAGCTTTCTCGCGCTAGACTTATCTTTTCTTCTGTTTTAATCCAGCCTGTTTGCTTTTGTGTTGTCTTATCTTCTGTGCTGTTGACCTGATCTATCTTATGTCTGAAAAGTTACTTTCGGCGCAGCATGCGCACCAACCCCATTGGTTGGCAGGAAAAGTGACTGACATAATCTTTTGAGATCTGCTTTTTCCATGCTTGACCAGTACCTTTATCTGACCGCCCATGCCTGTTTACTGTTACCTGTCAGCTTTTTCCTTTGTCCCCTGCAGCTGCCATATCTTTTGATATCTTTTGCTTTTGGAATCTTTTGCTTTTTGAGATCTTTTCCCCTTTTCTAGGGATTGTGTTCCCTAGGGTTTCCCTATAAATAATAATGTTATTTTCCTAACACTACACACACAAACACTTAATTTAACCTCCTCCTTGCTCTCTCTGCCGTCTCCTCTCTCTCTGCCTCCGTCTTCCTCCCTGTTCTGCCCTGCTTTCCGGTAATATATATTATATATAATAATTTGCTTATTAATTATGCTAACTTATAATCAAGACTTAAAGCAAATCGTTAAAACAATAATCTTTAATTATAGGTTAACTTGTGCTTGTTTAAAGTTGGTTCTTGCTTTATCTTACACCGCATCGTTTATCAAGTGAGTAATCTCGTACCTAATCCCCTTTTGCTTTTAATGTTTAGGGATGTTCATGTGTTCATACAAACTTAGAGTCTTAAACTTGTTTATGAACTTTAGTCGCGCAGTATCCCATGTGTTGAGGACGTAGACTTGGCTGTTTATTTGTATGCGTGGATCATTAACCGTCTTGTCGGTCTATTCCGCAGTTCTCATGGTACCATTAGATGAACACGGGAGAACTATCGTTTATGATTTTCTCTTTTGTTTACACTTGCACAGTCATTCTTGTTTGTGAGCTCAATTGTGAGCACTGGCAGTCTATGAATCTTAGATTTGGTCCCGATCGGATTACACCCTTGTTGAAAACCAGACATACACATGTTGCGCGCAGATTTATTGTTATCTATGTATTGTATTAAACTTGATTGCTCACCAACACGCAAGTGTTTGACGTTTATTTTAACACATGTTCAGGTTTGCTGTAGCTACATTTGGAGCTTGTGGACACGTAGGACGTTTTTACTTTTGGACCTAGATTAAAATGTATCAAGACAAGTTATTGTTGTTCGAATATTTTGTTTTATAATATATTGAATTATGTTGCTTTATGTTATCTTATGTCTACTTTGCGTGTGCGCGAATGAATGTATTTATTAAATATTGACACCCAATAGTGTCACGAGTAATGAAACAATATGTGGCGCCCCGATGTATAATCCGCCTTTGGTCGGGGTGTTACAGATTGGTATCAGAGCTCGTTGACTTTAGGATAGGTGGTTAGACGTAACGGCCTAGAATACCTAAGAGTCCCTTCTCGCGCATGAGAGAAATCTCATGTTTGCGCGCTTATTATTAATTACTCGTTATTTATAAATATGCTTGCGCAGACGCAGTATATGATTTTATGATTTATTTCGCGATATTTCGATTTTTGCTGAATTTCGATTTTTATTGATTTTACTTACATATTCGTTTGTTGGATTTGAAAATCCGAAAAGTCATGGTGATACATGAATAGTTGATTTTCAATTTCCATTTACGATTATGTTCTGAGATTGGAGACTTGAAAAGTCATGGTGATACATGAATTGTCAACCTCCAATACTCATTTTCTTGTATATTTTATATTGAAGATTGAAAAGTCATGGTGATACATGAATCGTCAATCTCCAATAATCGTTTGCTCGTATATTTTAAATTGGGAATTCGAAAAGTCATGGTGATACATGAAATGTCGATTCTTGATTCGAATTTGTTACCTTTATTAAGTCTGCATTTAGGGTCATTTATTTTACTTTAACTTTTGACAGTAACTGACTCCGCGAAACCAAGCTTTGCGAGGTTATACTTTGCGCTAAAACCAAGATATTAACAAAATTAAAACTTTTATAGAATGCCTCCGCTATCTCGCCGCCATCAGAGGAGAGAAGCCTCGCGCAGACGTTCGCAGCAACGTTCCCAGGAAATGGCAGCCGCAATAGCCCAAGCTTTGAGCCAAAACAATACCTCCAGTTATAACATTAAGTCCTTTAATACGGGTAACCCTCCGAAGTTCACAGGGCTTGAAGGAGCCACCGTGATGCTCCAATGGCTCGAGAAGGTTGAAAACACTTTCCTCCACACCCAATGCCCCTCAGACAGACGAACCCTATATGCCTCCAGTGTCCTGGAAGCAAGGGCGCTTACATGGTGGAATGGAGTAGCTCATGCGCGTGGCGCAGAAACTGCTTCTAGCATGCCCTGGGAGGAATTTAAGGAAATTCTGACGCGAGAATTCTGCCCTCCCAACGAGGTAAAGCGCCTGGAGGAAGAATTTTGGAATCTTAAGCAGTACAGTGGCGAAGCGCGCGAGTACGCGACGCGCTTCCATGAACTAAGTCTGCTTGTCCCTCACCTTGTTACCCCTTCCCGCCGACCCATCGAGAAATTCCTTGGGGGTCTCCCCATGGAAATTCAAGATTCTGTATGGGCCAGAAACCCACTAACCCTCTCTGACGCCATCGAGTTGGCCGCTGTGCTCAGCGACAACCATGTCAGAGCAGGAACCCTGTTCCTGCGAGGAGCAGAAAAGACCAAACCCACCAAGACTGCCCCTGAACCAACAGAAACCAAGCCAGAACCCTCAAACCGTAACAACCTCAAGCGCAGGCGCAAAGCTTACGCGCTTACCAGCCCGCCCATAGTCCAGCAACCCACCTACCAACCTCCAGTACACGCTCCTAACCCACTGTCAACCTACCCAACACCTCCTGTAGTCCACAACTATGCCTTAACCAATCCGGCACTCCCTGCCCCGTCAACTAAGAAACCTTACACAGGAAACCACCCCTTTTGCCCAACCTGTAGACTCCACCACCCACCTCAAGTCCCATGTCGACTTTGTAACCGATGTGGCCGCGCTGGTCACTTTGCAGAAAACTGTAGAGTCCTTCCCGCCAATCCAATTGCGCCAACACCACCAGTCTACCTGCAGAACCCACAACCAACCTACCAAAACCCACGACCCAGATCGTGCTTCAACTGCGGTGATCCCAGTCATTTCCGGAACGCGTGCCCGAGACTACAAGTTTAGATTACGCAAGCGAATCCGGTGAACCAAATTTCGAACCAAGTGGCGCGCGGACGAGCTTTTAACATAACCGCGCACCAAGCGCAAGCGACTAATGACGTAGTTAATGGTACATTTTTGCTTAACGGATTTTATGCTTCTGTACTTTTTGATACTGGCGCCGATCGAAGTTTTATTTCTCGCGCGTTTGAGCAGAAGCTTGCGCGACCGCGCGATAACTTAAAAGAAAATTTTTCAGTTGAATTGGCTAATGGCGAAACTGTTTTAATTAACTCAGTGATTAAAGATTGCACGCTTAACCTTAACGAAAACGATTTTCTGATCGACCTCATCCCCATGCCTCTTGGAAGCTTTGATGTTATCATTGGTATGGACTGGCTTACGCATAATCGCGCCGAAGTTATTTGCGCCAAGAATATGATTAGCATACCTCGAGAAAATGGTGATCTTCATATCTACGGCGAGAAACCCTCCCGCGGTCTTAAACTTATGTCTTGCGCCGAAGCCCGAAGGCTCATGCGGAAAAGGTGTATTGCATTCTTTGCCCATGTGGTTAAACCTGCTGAAGAAAAGAAGAAGCTTCGCGATATCCCTGTTGTGCGTGATTTCCCTGAAGTTTTTCCTGATGATCTTCCTGGTATCCCTCCCGCTCGTGAAGTCGAGTTTCGTATTGATCTTGTCCCTGGTGCTTCCCCCGTAGCTAAATCTCCTTACCGTCTTGCGCCCGCTGAGATGCAAGAATTGGCAAGCCAACTTCAAGAGTTGACCGCTAAAGGATTCATTCGCCCTAGCTCTTCGCCCTGGGGTGCTCCGGTGTTGTTCGTTAAAAAGAAAGATGGTTCGTTTCGCATGTGTATCGATTACCGCGAGTTGAACAAGCTCACCATTAAGAACCGGTATCCCTTACCGCGCATTGACGACCTCTTTGATCAACTCCAAGGTGCCTCTTGTTTCTCCAAGATTGATCTCCGCTCTGGCTATCACCAGTTGCGCATCCGCGATGAAGATGTTCCGAAGACTGCTTTTCGAACTCGTTATGGCCATTTTGAATTCTTGGTCATGTCCTTCGGTTTAACCAACGCACCCGCCGTTTTCATGGATCTAATGCATCGGGTGTGTAGGCCTTTCTTGGATAAATTCATGATTGTGTTTATCGATGACGTTCTGATTTATTCTAAGACCAAGGCCGATCATGAGCAACATCTTCAGTTGGTGTTGCAAAAGCTTAGAGCCGAGCAGCTCTATGCTAAGCTCTCCAAGTGTGAATTTTGGTCGGATGAAGTACAGTTTCTTGGCCATGTTGTTAACAAGATGGGTATTCATGTCGACCCATCCAAAATTGAAGCAATCAAGAACTGGATTACGCCATCCACTCCTACCGAAATCCGTTCCTTCTTGGGCTTAGCTGGTTACTACCGGCGATTCATTTCGAACTTCTCGAAGATCGCTTTGCCTTTAACAGCTCTAACGCACAAAGGTAAACCGTATATTTGGGGCTCGAAGCAAGAAGAAGCCTTTCTAACGCTCAAGCGTTTGTTGTGTGAAGCTCCTGTCCTTGCGCTACCTGAGGGTAATGAAGATTTTGTCGTGTATTGCGATGCATCCAACCAAGGTCTCGGTTGTGTTCTTATGCAACGAAGGCAAGGTTATCGCTTACGCATCAAGGCAACTCAAGGTTCATGAAAAGAATTATACAACTCACGACCTCGAACTAGGCGCAGTTGTTTTTGCCTTGAAGATCTGGAGACACTACCTTTATGGTACCAAGTGTATCCTCTACACTGACCATAAAAGCCTTCAGCATATCTTTGATCTGAAGGAACTCAACATGAGGCAACGCCGATGGAACGAACTCATCAGCGATTACGATTGTGAGATCCGGTATCATCCTGGTAAGGCTAATGTGGTAGCTGATGCGCTCAGCCGTAAACCCAGCCAGCTTAACTGTATTTTGCCGCGCACGCAGCTCCACTTTGCGCCGATTCAGAGCAATCTTGAATCACGCATTCGTGACGCGCAGCGCGCATCCATCAGTAATGGTACCCTTCGCGCCGAGTTAGCGTGTGGCGCGGAAGCTCATTTTGTTCCTAATCTGAGTGGAATTCTCTGCTATCTCAATCGCATCTGGATTCCCTTTGATGAGAATCTTCGCGCTGATATCCTGAGTGAAGCGCATAAATCTCGGTATTCTATTCATCCCGGCGCCGATAAAATGTACAAGGATTTGCGCATTACTTATTGGTGGCCCGGTATGAAAAAGGATATTGCTGTGTTCGTAGCTAAATGCCTGACTTGTTCTAAGGTAAAAGCTGAACACCAACGCCCATCTGGTTTGCTCGAACAACCAGAAATTCCTACGTGGAAATGGGAAGGTATAGCGATGGACTTTATTACCAAGTTACCTTTGACAGCAAGCAAACATGATAGCATTTGGGTAATAGTGGATCGTTTGACTAAGTCTGCTCACTTTCTGCCCATTCGTGAAAACTACCGTGTTGAGCAACTCGCGCAGCTTTATGTCAAGGAAATTGTCTGCCGTCATGGTACTCCTTTGAGCATCATATCCGATCGCGATGGCCGTTTTATATCTCGCTTTTGTAAATCTCTCCAATCTGCGCTAGGAACTCGCTTGGACATGAGTACGGCATATCATCCTCAGACTGACGGTCAGTCTGAGCGAACTATTCAAACTCTTGAGGATATGCTCCGATCTTGTGTTCTTGATTTTGGAGGTAATTGGGATTCACACCTGCCTTTGATCGAGTTCTCTTATAATAACAGCTATCATTCCAGTATTGGTATGGCCCCATTTGAAGCACTTTACGGTCGTAAGTGCCGCTCCCCGATTTGTTGGAGCGAAGTGGGTGAAGCTCAAATCACAGGACCCGAACTTGTTCAAGAGACAACCGATAAAATTGCCAAGATCCGTGATCATCTGCTGACTGCCAGAAGCCGACAGAAGAGTTACGCAGATCGCAGGCGAAAGCCTCTCGAATTTCAAGTTGGTGATCTTGTTCTCCTCAAAGTGTCGCCCTGGAAAGGTGTTGTCCGCTTTGGGAAGAAAGGAAAGCTTGCTCCTCGATATGTTGGACCATTTAAGATTCTCGCGCGTGTAGGAAAAGTTGCCTACAGACTTGACCTGCCGCCCGCGCTCAGTAATGTGCATCCAACGTTCCATGTTTCCAATCTCAAGAAGTGTTTAGCTGACGAGAACCTTCACATTCCACTTGATGAAGTTCAAGTCGATGAATCTATGCATTTCGTTGAGAAGCCTGTTGAGATTATGGATCGCGAGGTTAAGCAAACCAAGCGCAGTCGCATCCCTATCGTGAAAGTTCGCTGGGAGTCCAAGCGCGGAGCCGAGTTTACATGGGAAAGGGAAGATCAAATGAAGATCAAGTATCCGCACCTGTTCTCTGCGCAACCTACTTCGAGATAAATTTCGGGACGAAATTTCTTAAAGTAGGGGAGACTGTGACATCTGCCCGATCCGACCCGACCCAGGTACCCGTTTCCCTTATCCGATCTCTTTCTTTTATGATTTAATATTTATTTATACTTATATTTTACTTTTAATAATAATAATATATTTTCCTTCTCGCCTCTTTCTCTCTCTTTCTTTCCGCCTTCCTTTTCTCTTGTCGCCGTCCCGCCCTTAAGCCTTGTTTCCCTCTTTTTCTCCTAACTCTCCTTATCCTTTGTTTCTTCCCGCCTAAGGTTGTCTGCGCAGCTCCACGCGCCAGACTCCTTACAAGGAAGCCTGCGTGATGACCAGCTGTTCCAGCGATATGCGAGACGAACTCTTCTCGCAGCGCGCTAAGAATTTTAATTCTTCTCGCAGCGCGCTAAGAATTGTAATTCTTCTCGCAGCGCGCTAAGAACGATAGTTCTTCCCGCGACGCGCTAAGGATTTGTAATTCTTCTCGCAGCGCGCTAAGAACGGTAGTTCTTCCCGCGACGCGCTAAGGATTTGTAGTTCTTCTCGCAGCGCGCTAAGAATCGTAGTTCATCCCACGACGCGCGAAGAATTATAGTTCTTCCCGCGGCGCGCTAGGAATTGTAGTTCCTCCCGCGGCGCGCTAAGAAATGTGATTCTTCCCGCGGCGCGCCTTAGCCTTCTCGCGCGCAGCTTTCTCGCGCTAGACTTATCTTTTCTTCTGTTTTAATCCAGCCTGTTTGCTTTTGTGTTGTCTTATCTTCTGTGCTGTTGACCTGATCTATCTTATGTCTGAAAAGTTACTTTCGGCGCAGCATGCGCACCAACCCCATTGGTTGGCAGGAAAAGTGACTGACATAATCTTTTGAGATCTGCTTTTTCCATGCTTGACCAGTACCTTTATCTGACCGCCCATGCCTGTTTACTGTTACCTGTCAGCTTTTTCCTTTGTCCCCTGCAGCTGCCATATCTTTTGATATCTTTTGCTTTTGGAATCTTTTGCTTTTTGAGATCTTTTCCCCTTTTCTAGGGATTGTGTTCCCTAGGGTTTCCCTATAAATAATAATGTTATTTTCCTAACACTACACACACAAACACTTAATTTAACCTCCTCCTTGCTCTCTCTGCCGTCTCCTCTCTCTCTGCCTCCGTCTTCCTCCCTGTTCTGCCCTGCTTTCCGGTAATATATATTATATATAATAATTTGCTTATTAATTATGCTAACTTATAATCAAGACTTAAAGCAAATCGTTAAAACAATAATCTTTAATTATAGGTTAACTTGTGCTTGTTTAAAGTTGGTTCTTGCTTTATCTTACACCGCATCGTTTATCAAGTGAGTAATCTCGTACCTAATCCCTTTTTGCTTTTAATGTTTTGGGATGTTCATGTGTTCATACAAACTTAGAGTCTTAAACTTGTTTATGAACTTTAGTCGCGCAGTATCCCATGTGTTGAGGACGTAGACTTGGCTGTTTATTTGTATGTGTGGATCATTAACCGTCTTGTCGGTCTATTCCGCAGTTCTCATGGTACCATTAGATGAACACGGGAGAACTATCGTTTATGATTTTCTCTTTTGTTTACACTTGCACAGTCATTCTTGTTTGTGAGCTCAATTATGAGCACTGGCAGTCTATGAATCTTAGATTTGGTCCCGATCGGATTACACCCTTGTTGAAAACCAGACATACACATGTTGCGCGCAGATTTATTGTTATCTATGTATTGTATTAAACTTGATTTCTCACCAACACGCAAGTGTTTGACGTTTATTTTAACACATGTTCAGGTTTGCTGTAGCTACATTTGGAGCTTGTGGACACGTAGGACGTTTTTACTTTTGGACCTAGATTAAAATGTATCAAGACAAGTTATTGTTGTTCGAATATTTTGTTTTATAATATATTGAATTATGTTGCTTTATGTTATCTTATGTCTACTTTGCGTGTGCGCGAATGAATGTATTTATTAAATATTGACACCCAATAGTGTCACGAGTAATGAAACAATATGTGGCGCCCCGATGTATAATCCGCCTTTGGTCGGGGTGTTACAGCCGAGCGAATTCACTAGCATCCTTGAAAATCGTCGGCCAATAGAATACACACATAAGTACTTTGTACCCCGTTTTAGAGCCACTAAAATGGCCCCCACATGCCGACAAATGAGCGTGTTTCAAGATCTCTTGTACTTCATTCTCAGGTACACATCTTCTCACTACTTGATCCGCTCCAATCTTGAAGAGATCCGGTCATCCCAAATGTATTGCTTAACTTGGGCTGCAAATTGTTGCCTTCTCTTCTTGGACCAATATTCCGGAATCGCACACGTGGCCAAATAATTGACATAATGGGCATACCACAGTGCGGTCGAAACAACGAGCAACTGTTCATCCAGAAATCTCTCGTTTATCTCTTTCGGATCATCAACACCCTCAAGGGTAATTCTCGACAAGTGATCGGCCACGACATTTTCACATCCCTTCTTGTCACGGATTTCAAGGTCAAACTCTTGCAACAATAACACCCATCGAATCAAACGCGGTTTTGCATCATTCTTTTCCATCAAATAACGCACCGCACTATGATCCGAGTGTACCATAACTTTACTTCCCAAGATATACGAGCGAAACTTATCTAAGGCATACACCACCGATAGCAACTCCTTTTCGGTGGTGGTGTAGTTCAATTGTGCCTCGGATAAAGTCTTGCTCGCATAATAGATCACCACCAGCTTTGTGTCCACTCTTTGACCCAAAACCGCTCCCACCGTGTTGTCACTCGCATCGCACATAATTTCAAACGGTGTTAACCAATCCGGGGATTGCAAAATGGGTGCTTGCACTAACTTTTTCTTCAAACCATCAAACACTTGCAAACACTCATTAGTAAACTCAAAAGGGACATCATTCAACAAAAGATTACATAAGGGTTTTAAAATTACACTAAAACCCTTAATGAATCTTCTATAGAAGCCGGCATGTCCCAAAAACGACCTCACCCGTTTAACATTTTTCGGGGGTGGTAAGGATGAAATTACTTTTATCTTTGCTTGATCGACTTCCATCCCCCTACTTGATACTACATGTCCCAACACAATACCTTCTTGCACCAAGAAATGACTTTTCTCCCAACTTAAAACCAAGTTTGTCTCGACACATCGTTTTAAAACTTTTTCTAAATCATTGAGACAAGCCTCGAAAGTCGAACCAAAAATGGAAAAGTCATCCATGAAAACTTCAAGTGAATCCCCGACCATATCCGAAAATATGCTCATCATACATCTTTGAAAAGTGGCCGGGGCATTACACAACCTAAATGGCATCCGTCTGAAAGCAAAGGTGCCTTATGGGCAAGTAAAAGTGGTCTTGTGTTGGTCATCGGGATGGATTGCAATTTGATTATACCCCGAATATCCATCCAAAAACAATAATATTTTTGGCCCATAAGTTTTTCAATTATTTGGTCAATGAACGGTAACGGAAAATGATCTTTTGAGGTGGCGGTATTCAATTTTCTATAATCGATGCACACTCGCCACCCGGTTACCGGTCGGGTGGCGATTTACTCACCATTATCATCTTTAAGTACTTGGATGCCGGCTTTCTTGGGCACTACCTATGTCGGGCTCACCCATGCACTATCTGAAATGGGATAAATGATCCCCGCATCCAACCACTTGATTACCTCCTTCTTCACTAGGGCTGGCAATTGGGTACCTGTTAAATACACGATAAGACCTGTTAAGCAAAAAAGTGCGGTATGTGATTTTTTAATTTTCTTAAATAATTGAAATTAGTAGGCTAGACTCCATTATATTCCCTTATTGGTACATGAAACTTAAAACTGTCTTATAGTCATGACATATAAAGTAGTTAAACAAGTCGTATTCATGTTTTATACTTTTGTTTTGTGCGTCGCTTCATACCTGTTAAACCTGTTAAGACACGAATTGCCAGCCCTATTCTTCACCACTTCCCGCAAGTTCGGGTTCAGTCTCCTTTGAATCTCTCGTGTTGGTTTAGTCTCCTCATCTGTAATTATTTTATGCATAACAATAGAAGGACTAATACCTTTCAAATCTGCAAGTGTCCAACCAATGGCCGCCTTGTGTGCTACCAACACCTTCATCAATGCCCGCTCTTGAACTTCCTCTAAATTAGAGGCAATGATAACCGGAAGGGTTTCATTCTCTCCTAAGAAAACGTACTTCAAGTGACTTGGAAGCTCCTTCAACTCCACTTTTGGTGGACATTCCAAGGATGGTTTTGTGTCCGAGTTGATCTCCCTTGGCAAACTTTCCGTTTGATGTGTCCATGGTGGTCTCTTCTCTTGCAAAGCTAAAGAATCTTGTTTGTGCTCCTCCAACCGCAAAGCACACACGTGTACCTGTTCAGAATCATCACAAATACAAGCTTCCATACAATCTTCATCATATTCATGAGGCTTACAATGATCCACCACATCTGCCAAAAAACATTCTTCACCACTCAAAGAATTAGCAACGTTAGTAAAAACATTTAAACGCATTTTCCGGTTGCCAATGCCATGTCAACAGTACCAAACCTGCAATCAATGATGGCATGAGCCGTGTTCAAGAATGGACGACCCAAGATAACATTTTGTTGTTGACTTGAGTCACCCGATGAATAATCTAAGACCAAGAAATACACGGGATAAAAGAATTCCTCTACCTTCACAATCACATCCCGTACGATTCCCCGGGGGAGTTTATGAGACAAATCAGCCAATACAACTGTGGTCTCCACACGTTTCAAGGGACCAAAGTCATATTGGTCATACAAACCCCCCGGAAGAATACTCACCCCGGCCCCAAGATCCAATAACGCCCTAGACATTTTAAAATCACCTACTTGAATGTTAATTAAGGGTGTTCCCGGATCTTGAAGCTTAGGAGGGAGATCTCCTTTTAAAACCGCACTTACCCGCCCAGTTAAATCCACCCGTTTAGGCACTTTTTGTTGCCTATTTTGAGTGTATAATTCTTTCAAAAATTTCGCATAAGCGGGCACTTGTTTTATTGCTTCAAGTAAAGGTAAGTTTACTTTAACCTTCTTAAACACCTCCCACATTTCCTCCTTTTGAGGACCCCATTTTGAAATCACATTTTTCTTGCCCGGGTCAAGTAAAGCCGAAGGAAATGGAGTTACATTTGACTCCACTTCCTTATTTTTATCAATTAAATTTTGGGCTTAACCCGAGGCTTGGGTTGGTTTCTCAAAAGTGACATGTTTAGTGGGTTTATTAATTTCAACTTCTTCATCATCACTTTCTTTACCCATGATATCCTCAACTTCCCCATCAACCAAATCCGGCGACAAGTTCGCCTTTTACTCTTTACCACTTCTCAACACACTAACATGATTAATAGGAACATTACGAGACGAGTTATGAGAAGGGTTTACCTTGGTGTCGCTTGGCAATTTACCTTTGTTTTTCTTCAATTCCGCCACCTCGGTTGCAAGTTGACCCATTTGTGTGGTCAATGATTGGATGGCCTTGTCTCGACTTTCGTCCTTTTGCATTCGGGCTTCATCAAGTTGATTCCTTTTCTGTATGTCTTGTTGCATTAACTTTAGCATATCCATTACCTCATTCCCACTTGGTGCACCTTGGCCCGAAGACCCTATTTGACCTCCACCCGTTCCTTTAAAGTGATTCTGACTTCCATGATTGTTCCCACCTTGAGCATTCCCTTGATTGAAATATTTTTGACGAGGGACAAAATGGGTTTGAGAATTTCCTTGGAAGTTAGGGTTGAGTTGAGTCTATGGGTTGCCATATCGAAAATTGGGATGATTCCTCAACCCGGGGTGGTAGGTGTTTGAATTCATGTTGTAGTTCCGACCACCCCCTTGACCTTGAATTGCATTTACCTCTTTAACTTGCCCTTCCACACCGGGACACAAATCACTTGCATGTCCCAACCCGTTACAGCTCGTGCATACATCATACACTTGATTAGAGACTTATGGTTCTTCATTTTTAACCGCATGCACTTGTGGTTTCGCAGTAGCTGGTCTTGCTTTTCTTGCAGTTTGAGCTTTTCTTTTCGATGTAACCGACATTTGTTCCAGGAATGCCCAATCATCTTGTTCATAATTTGTACCAAATGTACCATTTGTGATTGACATTAAATCCCGTTCATCTTCCATACTCAATCCCTCATGAAACGCGTTCAACAATTCCCAAAGAGCAATACCTTGGTGAGGGAAATTCTTGATCATCATTTTGAATCGCTTAAAGGCTTCATGAAACATCTCACCCGATTGTTGTTGGAAGATTCTCAAACTTCGTCTTGCATCATTTGTCTTTTGGGCTGTGTAAAACTCTTCCAAGAACCTTTGTTGCATCTCGGCCCAAGCATAGATTGATGCGGAAGGCAAGGTGTAAAACCATCTTTTTGCCTTATTTTCTAACGAAAATTGGAATAAAACCAACTTGACCTCATCTGGTAAAAAACCTTGACCCCCGATCGTGTTGCAAATTGAGTCATACGCCTCCAAATGGAAATAGGGTTCTTCGGTTGCTAAATCCTTGTACTTTGGTAAACTTTGGAGTGCGTTGGTTCTAACCTCAAATGTTCTTCCATTTTGATGTTGAGGAATGACCACCGGAGATGGGTTGTTTGTAATGATTGGTCGAAAGTGAGCTTCGATTCCCCTCGCCATCTCTCTCACATGCCTTTTCGGTACCCATTGGTACTCTCGGTTGGCCCATTTGCCTATACACGGGCCTTGGCAGTGGGTATTGTTGTAATTGAGGTTGAGGTATTGGTTGTTGATGTTGTTGAAAATGAGGTTGTGGAGGAATTTGTTGCAATGGTGCTTGATTTACATGTGGTACACCCCATTGTTGCACTTGTTGTTGCGCAACATACCCAAATTGACCTTGAACCCTTATTTGATTTCCGTCGCCCCCACTTGAATACCCCTCTTCATACTCTTCGTACCCTTCGCTATTATCACCAAAACGTGGCCCGTCAAATGAATGCGGGCCCGACCTAAGACCTGGTGAAGTATGAATGATGGGTGGGTTTTATGGTAATGTGTATGGTTGATTATAAGACGGGTTTTGTTGAGATTGAAAAGGTGATTGTTGTTGTGAGTTCGATGGTTGTCCTTGAGTGGGCATGAAATTAGTCAATGGTGGAAGGTTAGATGGTGGTTGAAATCTAAACACGGTCGAAGTGGGCTCACTCGTAAGACTTGTAGTGGTAACGGTTTCATTGGGAGGAGGATTTTCCGGATTGATGGGTGGTGGTATAGGTGGTACAGATTGACCCGAAGCCATGTTTGTGGTGTCAATTGTTCGACTGTGTGTGCTTGATGATCTGATAATCTTATTCTCCCTTTGAAGAATCCGATTCTGACGAGCGGTTCTTTCAATTTCCAGATCAAAAACTAACGGTGATGAAGACTGAGAGTTTCGTTTATGCATATACCTATAGATACCTGCACACTAACACAACCCGCGTAAAACTGACAATAACAATTAAATAAAAATTACAAAAGTAACACACGTTGCGCACTACTCCCCGGAAACGGCGCCAAAATTTGACGTGAGGTCGAAGGCTCACTCAAACTTAAACCAAATACAACTAAATTAGATAGCAGTAAGTGGGTATCGAACACGAAGAGTTTGTGGAAAATGTGTTAACCAAGTAGCTTAACGATTAAACTAAGATAAGTGTAAATGACACAAAGTAATTTCCAAGTTGGTTTTGATCTGATTTTTAATACTAAATTAAACTAAATGAAAGTTGTAAACGAATAATTAAACAAGTATTCCTCTCGGGGTTCGGGTTATTATTCAACACTTTTGTTAACGCTCAATGGATAAACCGTAATATCTCGGTTTTGTGTGTATGCAATTGTTGTGATTAATCAAGCATTAAGTACTCGGATTTCTAGAATGCGAGGTTGCTACTTAATCAATCAATCAATACTATTCTCCCTAGTTCTTCCCGCTCAATCTCGATTGCCAATGACACCAAGAACATATGGCTAAAAGCTAGATGGAAACAATATGGACAAGCTACAAACAGTCACACAAGCACAAGATCATACTAACAAAGCATTTAGATAATCAATCCAAGTTCAAGAACAAGAAACAAAAGTGTTTTGCAAATAACCTTACATCCCGAGAGAAATACCGAAGTAACTAGCCACTCATGATTCGGGAGATCATCTTTGCATCAAGTAACTTGTTTCTCACAATCCAAGACATAAAACAAAATCAATACAAGACCCAAAATAATGTCTTGTTCTCCAAAATCGCCTCTAGGCCGGCCAAGGTGAAAAAGTATCCCAAAAGACACTCCCAAACGGCCTATTAAAAGACATGCAAATTTGTCTCCGCCCAGGACCGTGGGCCACGGTGTGAACCGTGGTCCACGGTTGACCAAAAGTCAACAGGTCTACCAGCTACACCGTGGGCCACGGTTTCCTTCTTCTCTACGGTACGGTGGCCTCTGGAGTTTTTGCACCAGGTGGACCATGGCCCACGGTTCAGACCGTGGGCCATTGTGGAGCTTATTTCTGCGACTTGATTTCTTTGTATCTCTCGCGTTCCAGCTCTGTTTCCTTCACCGTTTTCGCCCGTGTTCTCGTAACAACTAATTCCATGGAATTATCTTAATCCCGTAAGCTTAATTATATCTTTTATATCATTTAGTTGCTTTCCTACGGGTCGCCCGTCATCAACCAACCTAATGCTACCCGATGCTGCGTCACAAATACCTTTATATCTAAAGTTAGATTTTGTTTTAATAAAAATTGATATTAGTTACCCCTAATTAATAAAATATTTTGAGTTAAATGTCATTTTATGTAACACCCCAACCCGATTATAGGTTGACGTGTCACAATATACGGAGTTATGCAGAGGCAGAAGACATAATTCCACTAGTTAGCAATCTTCATAAGCATCATAAAAGTTTTAATTCACTCTCTTCATCCCACCCAAAGTAACCTGTCAACCTGAGAGGAGAAAATTTACGGAATGAGCCGAATGCCCAGTACGTAATAATAGGCTCGAGTATTAAAACATTTTTGATAAAATGGTAAGTTTGAAAAGATTATTAGATAATAATAAAAAACAAATTTTGGTAACTGTAAAACATATTTGATAAACGGTACACAGTTAATAAAACAGTCTACGTGAAAAGTAAGTCAAAACACTTTCGGATAAGTCAAAACAATAACTTGTGAGTCAGAATAGTAACAGATAATTCAGAACAGTAACAGTTGATTCATAATAGTAACCAACAATTCATAATAATAGTAATAGGTATTTGAAACAGTAACACAGTTTATATCATACGGATGTACCCATGAGCCGAATAATAACAGTAAACAAAGGTGACGATATACATGGGGCCATTCCTGTATACCAATCACATAGAATGGGGCAAGTTGGCACACCTACATCCATTCCCATAAACTGAAACATAAACTGAAACAGAACTAGGATCGATCCATACGCCTCCTAGTAGCTTTGTACCACACCTGTACCTAGGGACGACGTGAACTAATCTCTCCGTCACGGAAGGAGCACATGTTGTCGGTGCCACAACAACATGCTTGCGGGACACTCCACGAGAAGCGTAGCACTCAGGGTAACAGAGCATAAAAATATATATTTTGAAGCATTTAAAAATTTGGTATCGGAACATGCGATAATGAGTAAAATAAATTTAAATCTACCACATGCTTGCTTTTATTAAAACGTGACGAACAACTAGCATATTGCTGACCAAAGTATAACATATCGTTGAACTGAGCGTAACATGAAGCCCGCACATCTTGGTCAATGGTACGTTGATAAGATAGCCGAGTGCTTATATATAGGAAGTACCGCAGCGTACCACCACACTCGGACATGTTATCAAGTTCCGCTTCTCATGATGTTCGAAGTTCATATTACTTCCATGGAACATATTGGTTTCAAAGGTCTTGTTGCAGTGAAAAACAAAATAATCTTAAAAACATGAAACGAAAGGAAAGCCATAGACGTTAAGAGTTCCAGGTTTAGTCAACATGGTTTATCATAATCGAAACAGATAACAAAGGAGAGGGGTAAGGATCCGTACCTTGTTTTTTGATTAAGTTTGTCTTATGCTGATAAGTGGTATATGTTACGTTTAATCAACCTATATCGTAGTCATGTAGCTCATAAGTTCTTGTACGTGTTTATATCCATTTATCAAATAATTAGATTTGAATTTTATCTTATTCTTATGCATGTTTTAAGTCTTGAGTATAAATTCTTTTTTTTTTTTTAGTATTTTATTGAGGAAACAAGTATTTAATTACCAAATGTCAAATATCTTTTCTTAATACATTTCATTAAGTTATGTACGTTAACTAAATTTTAGATATATTTATACTTATACAAGTACGGCAGCTGTTAATTAGTTAGCATTATTGTTGTTGACGTTGATATGTTTTATAGTTGTAATTTAGTGACATCCGTGTTTAATATCATGTCTTCGTAATATAAAATGATTTGAATATAAAACTTTAATAAGAGGTGAAACCAAGAAGCATAAATACCAGGTGGTGGAATCCGTGACCCTTTTAAGTTTTAACTGTAAAACGAAGTCATACCAGTTGAGTTGTGTTTTATTTTCTTAACTTAACCCATTTGTTAAATAGTAGCATACTAGTTCCCTTTTCACTAAAATTAGGTTTAAAAAATCAGTTAAGGATCCCACTGTTTCCCGGTAAACATGCACACATACATCTAAGTTATTTACATATCCAAATTGATGAAAGTTACCTGCAAAACCAATGGTTCGCAGTGGAGTGGAGTCGGCTGACGACGTTGACGTATGATTACGGTGGTGGTGGCGTTAGCTATGGTGGAGGGTGACGAACCATGATGATGACGACGGGTAAGGATGGCCGTTATGATGTTCCATCGTGGGAAAGAGTAGGAGATGGTCGGTGGTCATAGTAGTTGGTTTGGCGGTGGGTTACGGTCAGCGGAAAACGAATGGATGTGGCTGGGCGTGTTTCGGTCTACTATACATGCGGCTGGTGGTTTTATGCCATAAGGGAGGTTGTAGAAGACTCTTGTTCAATTGTCTGAAAACTTGTTTAGTGGTAAGGTGTGAATGTGTGGAGTTTCAAGTGATTGGCGAACGGTGGCATGGAGTGAAGAAGATTAGTGGTGTTGGTTTGGATTACGCATGATTAAAGAGGTTGGTCGGAGATGACGGAAATATGATAGATATGGTTGGGTCTAGATGACTTTTGTTTGGTGAAGGGTGAGCCAACATGCGTTTATTAAAACGATGTTTGAAGAATCAAAAATATCTTCTGAAGTAGGTGCAATAGTTATTTGAAATATGGTCTCAAGGAATGATGATCATCATGATGGTCTGTGCTCTGAAAGATGTTTGCGTGAAGGAAATGGTGAAAAAGGTCATGTGTATGTGTAATAATATGCAATGCTAGTAGTATTATTTTAGTAACAATATACTTGCATTATGTAAATGATGAAGTATGCTCAATACATATACTACATAAGTTCTAATAAGCAAGCTAAGTATAAAATGAAAACCCACTTGAGTTGTGAAAACTTTAGAAACCCATTCTCAACCACATGTTTTTAATTAATGTTTAAATTTTGTGGTTCACAATTAAAGTGAATTAAAAATGTAAATATAAATATAATTTTTTCTCTCTCCTGAAAACATATATAAAAATTAGTAAAAAAATAGCAAAACATTTTTTTTGATGTTTTGATGTTTTGTATTAAATGTTACAACATATATTACATGTAACAAAAAAAAAAAAAAAAAAAAAACGATGTTATATAGGGTTTTCGTGGGTTTTCACAACTTAAGTGGGTTTTTCAGTTTAACCTTACCCTTAATATGCATAAATCTATTATTGTTATTGATTTATATATTAATAATATATATTATTTATTATTATTATTATTATTTTAGGTTATTTCATTTTAGTACATGTGGTTTGACCAACTATGCAACTTTAGTACCTATATTTTATTTTATGCAAATGACTACCTCGGTTTCAAAAAACTTGCATTTTTAGTACTTTTTTTAACTCCGTCTATTTTATCAGTTAAGTCAGGGGTACTTTGGTAATTTTGTAATTTTCTTAATTTTTTCTTTTCTTTTAAATGCCTTCCCCCCTTTTTTATGTCTTCCCCCACCGTAAGTCCACTGCCGGTTCAGCTCGTCAGCGAACGCACCAGGTTTGCCAGAAATGTTCGTGAACTCCATCGTTCGCCGTCACTTTGTACTGAACCATCATAAGCCTGATCCGTCGTTGCTCGTTCTTCTCCACCATTGTCGGATACTGTGGCGGAACCCTAGCCGCTATAGTCATCGCCACCAATTGAACCAGGTTGTCGCTGCCGCTGCTGCTACTGCCGGAGATATGGCAGCAGCCATCAGCCTTCCTAACCGCCATCATTGGTGACCATGGAACTCGCCGGAATGTTGCACGAACATTTTCGGCAAACCTGGTGCGTTTATGAACATTGCTTATAATTCCGGCAGTAGCAACAGCAGCAGCGAACATTTCGGGCAGTAGCAGCAGCGTCGACGACAATCTGGTTCAATTGGTGGCGATGACGATGACAATGGCAATGACTATAGCGACTAGGGTTCCGCCACAGTATCCGACAATGGTGGGGAAGAACGAGCAGCGGCGGATTAGGCTTATGATGGTTCAGTACGAAGCGACGACGACGATGGAGTTCATGAACATTTCCGGCAAACCTGGTGCGCTCGTTGACGAGCTGAACCGGCAGTGGACTTCCGGTGGGGGAAGGCATAAAAAGGGGGGAAGGCATTTAAAAGAAAAGAAAAAATTAAGAAAATTACAAAATTACCAAAGTACCCCTGACTTAACTGATAAAATAGACGGATTTAAAAAAAAGTACTAAAAATGCAAGTTTTTTGAAACTGAGGTAGTCATTTGTATAAAATTAAAATATAGGTACTAAAGTTGCATAGTTGGTCAAACCACAAGTACTAAAATGACACTTAACTCCAATATTTAGACATGTCAAATATGTTATTGAAACAAATTTCGTACTTTTTAGAAGATTGTTGGATGGTGGTAAACCCGTTAATTTTTTATTTGGATTTGAAAATTGATGTTTGAAGTGGCACCCTTAGCCAGAAGTGGCACCCCCGACAACTTGTTAGTGACAATTTCATATTATTGCTTTAGTTTAATCATGGTCATCTTATTCTTATCCATTGGAGTTCTCTAAAAAAGTTGTAAATCAAATTCCATACTATTTTTTAAAAATCGACAGAAGCCATCAGCTTGTTATATATGTACAAGCATATGTAAAAATACATGTAACACATGAAATCAGTTGTCACACCCCGACCAATGAAGACGGAAACGTCGAGGCGTGACATGATTGCTCATTGCACAATGACACTATAAAGTTACAATATTTGAACAACTCATTTAAATCCATATCATCATAAATAACACAACAATTGTTCATACAAAATGCCAAATAGATAGATAAACAAATAACTTGTTCTTTTATTTTCTAATATCTTAAAGCCAAGATAATAAATTTCTTCAAGTAATCCAATCAAGCTAACATCAAACCTGTAACATTGCATAAAATAGAGTTTGTCAACACGAAGGTTGGTGAGCAATTTTCATAGTTTTGGACAATAAGTATATAGTATGAAATCCACAACTAGTATAAGAAAACAATAGATAATAGCAACAATTTAGATAATAAAACCGTCAATAAGAATACATTGACGAACTGTCAATAAGAATACATTGACGACAATAATGAAATCGTCAATAAGAATACATTGACTACACCTTTCTATATGGGGATACCATATATACTCGGAATTAACGTATGATCATACTTTGATGAGGCTACCCGCCTTAGCATTCAAGAGTTTGCACATAATCATGTAAAGCATATAACACCAAATCGAGCATTTATTTAAGTAAACATATACAATACGTGTTGTGGTTTAAGACTCAAGTATAAATCATTTGAATTTGAATAAGTATGCAATGCCACCCCCAAAACGAAAGATGGAAAACGGGGGATGAAAAAGTACTCACCAACCTTCGTGTTGACAAACTCTATTTTATGCAATGTTACATGTTTGATGTTAGCTTGATTGGATCACTTGAAGAAACTTATTATCTTGGCTTTAGAATATTAGAAAATAAAAGAACAAGTTATTTGTTTATCTATCTATTTGGCATTTTGTATGAACAATTGTTGTGTTATTTATGATGATATGGATTTAAATGAGTTGTTTAAATATTGTAACTTTATAGTGTCATCGTGCAATGAGCAATCATGTCGCGCCTCGCCGTTTCCGCCTTCATTGGTCGGGGCGTGACTGATTGGTATCAGAGCCATTGACAATAGGATAGGTGGTTAGACGTAACAGCCTAGTATAGTTTATGCTCTAGGGTCCCTATACGTGTGCTCATACGTGTTTACCCTACTTGATTGTTTATTGCATTTATTAATTATTTATAAACTTGTTTAAAAATCTATCTCATCATAAATGTACACATACACACACTTTCAATAGTATCCTAAGGTATTTTTACCTTAAAACAAAACATTAGTTTTTATATTGTATCACAAGCTTAACGTGGATCTCGTTGTTTACAATCTCCTTAAAGCTAGGTTCTATAATTTGTTTTGTGATGACCGTAGGGAACGAAACACTTGATTCGATCATTTGACAAAAAGATTCCAAGAATCGAAGGTGATTTACTTACCTGAGATGATTGGGTTTAGTGTTGGTTTCTAGGTCAAACAACTCGAGTTATATGAGCCGACACTTTAAGTTGTCGTATGCGAGCGTTTCGGTCGCCTCCTTATTTTTGGTGTTGAAAACATAAAAGCCATGGTGATACATGGACAAGACTTTTTAACATCTCGTTGTATCTCCGTTTTATTGTATGTTATTATCATTATTTGAGTCAACAACATGAAAGACGCGGTGATACGTGCACATGTTCGACTCCATATATATTACTTTTACATAAGTTTTTATTGCCGGGATATCAAATCATGGTGGTTCATGTACGATTTTCCCAACTATATATATGTTTACAAGAAATTTTGTTGTTTTTTTTTCAGAATATCAAATCATGGTGGTTCATGTACGATTTTTCCGACTATATACAAATTTCAACACTTCAAAACGTCCAAATTTTAAATTCTCGAAACTTTGAAACATATACTTATATATACGTTTTTATCATTTGGTTTATGTATAAACTTTATTTCTACTAACATTCTCATCCTTATGACACTAGGATTCACGTAAAAAAAATGGTTACATACATCTTCTATTTTATACTCAATGCCCTCAAACTCACTACAATTCTTTATAATTTTTAGAACGCCTCCGCTACGACGCCATTACCGCAAGGACTCCAGACGCAAGATGGCCACTTTAGTAGCCGAACAAGTCGCCGCTGTGATTCCTAAACTCCTAACTCATTTGCAAGCAAACCAACCTCCACCCGTTGTAGTACCCGTTGAACCCACACTCGCTCCCTACTTGTATAAACAATTTACCGATGCTAACCCAACCAAATTCCTTGGTACGAACTGTGCGACTACCTTGTTGCAATGGTTTGAAAAGATGGAAAGTGTGTTCTGACACAGCGAGTGCCCCGAAGCGAAGAAAACTAATTTCGCTTCGAGCATGTTTGAGGAAACTGCTCTTACGTGGTGGGGTAGTGTTATGCATCTCCAAGGGGCGGAAATTGCCATGGCGCTTCCATGGACCGAACTTAAGGAATTCATGATGAAGAAGTTTTGTCCCAAACACGAGCTCCAAAAGCTTGAAGCCGAATTTTGGAATTGAAACAAGAAAGTGGTGATAATGCCACTTACTCGCTCCGTTTTCATGAATTGAGTACCCTTGTACCTCATTTGGTTACCCCGCTCGAACGTAAAATCGACAAATATATCGGGGGTTTACCCATGCTAATTCGGGACTTAGTCATGAGTAGCAAACCCGAGAACCTTGAGGATGCAATTACTCTAGCCGGTGCGCTATCGGAGAACCATGTTAAGGCGGGTACCCTAACCATAAAGAAGAAAAGTGATAAAAGCAAAACCGAACCCGCACCTCAAGCCAAAGTTGACCCACCACCTCAAGCCATCAACTACTCAAACTCTTCTCGCCACAACAACAAAAGGAAACCCAAACAAAACCACCGAAACTATGCCGTTACCCAACCGCAACCGCAACAACAACCCCAAGCTCCCCCACAAAATCGAAAACCCTATACCGGTACTTTTCCACTATGCAACAATTGTCAACTTCATCACCCATCTCACTTACCTTGTCGCCATTGCACCATTTGTAACCGTTTTGGCCATCTAAATAACACATGTTGTTCCGCACAACGTACTCAACCCAACAAACCAAGAACCACTCCACAAAACACCCAAAACCGCTTTGCACCTTACCCGGAAAACCCTCCTCAACAACCCCGAGCTTGCTTTAATAGTGGTGACCCAAATCATTTCCGCAACAATTGCCCACGACTCACTTTTGCAAACCAAGCCCAAACCGTAATCATACCCTACTATCAAACCCAAGCCTACCAAGTCCAAACCTACCAACCTCAACTTCCCCAACTCAATGCACCACTCATCCAACCCATGCAAGCCATCCAAGCACCTCCTCCTCCACCACCTCATGCATCTCAAGGAAATCCCGGTAACCAAGGACGAGCTTTTATGATGAATTCTAATCAAGCTCAAGTGGCAAACGATGTTCTGAATGGTATGTTTTTAGTGAACGAGCATTTGGCTTCTATATTATTTGATACGGGTGCCGATAGAAGTTTTATTTCATTAAAGTTTGAATCTACTCTTGCCGTACCTCGCACTAAACTTTCTCGACCCTTTTCTGTCGAAGTCGCCAATGGAAATTCTATCACCATAAATTCGGTCATTCGTAATTGTTCTCTCACTCTTTGTAAGCGTAAATTCTCCATCAATCTCATTCCGATGCAAATGGGAAGTTTCGATGTCATAGTTGGCATGGATTGGTTATCTTTGCACCGTGCCGAAGTCGTTTGTTATGATAAATTCATTCGGATTCCGCTTGTCAACGGTAAAACTCTCAAGGTCTACGGCAAAATGTTTCCTAAAAGGCTCAATCTCATGTTGTGTTCTCAATCGTAAAAATACTTACGCCAAAAGTATGTTCCGTTCCTAGCCTAAGCGGTGGTAAAAGACCACAAGGAAAGAAAAATCCAAGATATCTCCATTGTTTGTGATTTCCTCGACGTCTTTCCAGATGATGTTACCGGTCTTCCACCCATTCGTCCGGTTGAATTTCGAATCGATCTTGTGCCCGGCGCAATGCCCGTGGCCAAGGCTCCTTACCGTTTAGCCCCGTCGAAAATGCAAGAGTTATCAAACCAACTCGAAGAACTTTCCGACAAAGGATTTATTCGTCCAAGCTCCTCTCCTTGGGGCGCTCCCGTCCTCTTCGTGAAAAAGAAAGATGGCTCATTTCGCATGTGCATCAATTATCGTGAACTCAATAAACTTAATATCAAAAATCGTTATCCTTTGCAACGAATCGACGACCTCTTCGATCAACTCCAAGGCGCAACGTGTTTCTCCAAAATCGATCTTCGATTGGGATATCATCAGTTGCGTGTTCGCGAAGAAGACATTCCAAAAACCGCATTCCGTACTCGATATGGACATTTCGAATTTTTGGTCATGCCCTTCGGGTTAACCAATGCACCCGCGGTATTTATGGATCTCATGAACCACGTTTGCAAACCGTTTCTAGATAAATTCGTTATTGTCTTTATTGATGACATTCTCATCTTCTCTAAGTCTTAATAAAAGAACGACTTTACGCCAAATTCTCAAAATGTGAATTTTGGATAGAGGAAGTTCAATTTTTGGGACACATCGTCAACGACAAGGGTATTCATGTTGATCCCGCAAAAATCGAAGCCGTCAAAGATTGGAAGACTCCGACTACACCCACGGAAGTTCGATCTTTCCTCGGTTTGGCCGGATATTATTGGCGTTTCATCCAAATTTTTTCCAAGATCTCTTTACCCCTCACTTCCCTAACTCACAAAGAACAGCCTTATGAATGGGGATCCAAACAAGAAGAAGCATTTGATACTCTTAAACACATGCTTTGCAATGCTCCCGTTCTAACCCTTCCCGATGGAAACGACGACTTTGTAGTATTTTGCGATGCTTTTCATCAAGGTCTCGGTTGCGTTCTGATGCAACAAGGTCAAGTTATCACGTATGCTTCAAGGCAACTCAAGGTCAACGAGAAGAACTACACGACTCACGATCTTGAACTTGGTGCCGTTGTTTTCGCACTCAAAATTTGGAGACATTACATTTACGGAACGAAATGTGTGGTTTTTACCGATCACAAAAGCTATCAACACATTTTTGACCAAAAAGATCTCAACATGAGACAACGAAGATGGGCTGAGTTACTTAGTGACTACGATTGCGAAATTCGCTACCATCCCGGTAAAGCGAATGTCGTGGCCGATGCCCTTAGTCGAAAGGTTAATGTCAAATCCGTCTTGCTTCTTAGCGTCACCGTTCAAACCGATCTCCAAGCCAAAATCTATCAAGCCCAACGTACCTCCATTGACGAAGGCAACATGTACGACGAAATGTCATGTGGAGCCGAGCTTCAACTCGAAACAAAACCCGATGGCTTATTGTATTATCTCAATCGTTTATGGGTTCCCGATCGCAATGACCTTCGTATGGAGTCTAGGATCTAACATGTGCCTCCATTAAATTGGCTAGCCCCATATTAAGTTAAAATTTCCTAGTCACATACTTGAAAATAGGATATTTTGTATCAAATAATGAATACAAAGATGTTTGAAAATAGAAAAAAACGATAAGGATAAGACTAAACGTATCTACTGTATGCAAAATGTAAATAAATAATTTAACGGCTATAGCTAGTAAGGGAAAATGAGGTACTTTTACTTTCAGTAGTAACCCAAGATGAGAGTTTATACAAAATAAAATATTTATTGATGTATATCTTTAATACAAAAAGAATTATTTTATATCAAATACAACTCTGTTTTTAATGTAATTTATATTGACATGGTTTAAAAGATAAAATAGAATTGTACATTTAAAACTTCCAAACATTAAACGTTACATACTTTTCATTATTTTGGAGTTTCCAGTCTTTTTATCATTTTAGGGCTGCTTAGGTCGCTTTGAGACGTTCATGTTAGCCAATATGATGTATATTGCATCCTCATTGGACTTGAATAATAAAATGTTCGAGTTGAATAATAAAATGTTCGACTTTGCTTGTAAAAACAATATAAATAAAAACAAATTCAATAATGAAACTTAGAGACGACAAAAAGATACAAAGCTAAAAAGCAATCTACCAAATCCATCATTGCACTGTATATGTACTCCCATCTCCTTTTCTCCCTTTCATATGCAATATTATAATAAAATAACTAAATAATAATGCTAGTGTAATTTGATAAATTCGTAACCACACATCTGTATTTTTATATATTATACTCTTAAAATTTTTTTCCAACACAGTTTGAAGCTATTTTCATATCCAACTTAATCATTCTGAAATGGGATATGGGATGTCAATCGTTTATACTAGTTTAAGGTTAGAATCATCAAGCAACACCATCAAAGAGGAATTTGAACATAAGATCATAAGATATCAAGCTTCAATCGTCACTATACCTTGATCAGAATACCAACTTTTATAAGTCTTTTGATATCACAAAACTATAAAATATATGTTTTGAGGAGGCAAATGAAAGTACCAAAACATAATTTTATAATAAAATTTTGATAATTTTACTTTCTTTAAAAATGAGATGATTGCAAGGACAAGACAAAACGACAAAAAAACATATGTGGAATATTCAGTCCTGCAACTTCACTTGAACTGGACCCACTCATGTACACCTATATAAACCCCCCAACCCCCACCCTTTCATCATCACATCCCCTACTCTTCTATTGTTCACTGGTCCCACAAATCTTCATTTATTTATAGTAACTTACACAGGTTAACGTCACCCCTTTGACCCCTATTTCATCATCTTATATCACAACCATGAACAGGTGCACTGGTGCAACCATGATGGGTCCATGCTCATCTGGTCTCTACCATTATCATCAGCCAAACTCATTCTCTAACATGTTCCCAATGTCATATGATTATGACCAACAAATGTGTGCCTATGGGTCCTCTTCACCTTCTTCGGTGGATTGCACCTTGTCTTTGGGCACACCTTCCACTCGCTCGACACACGAGTATGAAAAAAGCTCGAAAACGCACCATGAGAAGCGTCGTGGGTCGAGTTGGTGGAACATTTTGCAACCTTCTAGTCATTCGGCTGCACCATCGCCTCGCAAAGCTAATCATGGCGGTGATAGTTTGTTTTCTAGGCGTTGTGCTAATTGCGACACCACTTCTACTCCACTATGGAGAAATGGACCTCGCGGCCCTAAGGTAATTTATTCTATTCAAAATAATTACATATTTAGGGGGTGTTTGCGATTGTTTATTTTCACCGACTTAAAACTTATAAACTTTTTAAAAAGTAATGAGGTGTTTGGGATTTCTTATATTGTGAGAGTAAAAGTTCCATAAGCTACACTTTTGTAACTTATTAACATAATGAAAAGTTATAAGAAGGTAAAATAAGGAATCCCAAACACCTCTTACAAAATACCATCTCAAATTATATATTCAGGATGTGCTATGGTTCCGAAGGATGAACTCGAAAAGGACATGCAATTCCAACAAGATTTCGTTGATGAAAAGAAATCCGTTTTTTTTTTAATTTATATATTCTATTCCATGATTTGAACAGGGGATTAGGTTGATAATTTTTTAGTTATTCACTGAATGATAAATTGGTGTAAGTAGATTATATATAAAAAAAGGATAAATTCATTATTTGAAAATTTGAGTTTTCAGATTTAATAAAATGAAAACTTAATCAAAATGTTCAAAAATACTTAACCAAAATGTCCAAAATTAATAAAATAAAATTTGTGATTCATTGAATGGTAAATCGTGATAGAGATACGCGATTTAAATAATAATACAAATCATTATTTGGAAATTTGGGTTTCAAAATTAATGAAATTAAAACTTAACGAAAATATTCGACAAAAAAGTTACTAACTGACCGTAAATATATTTGCAGTCGTTGTGCAATGCATGCGGAATTCGATACAAGAAGGAGGAGCGACGGGCAAACAAGGCAGCCGCAGCAACGGTTACTTACGGCAGCGATGTGACGGAGGGATGCCACCACCACCACCAATACATGATGAACAGTAACCAATGGGTTAATGATTACTCACAATCATCCGGTCATAAGACGCCATCATGCTACTCACCGGCGGCATCGAATGAGTTTAGGTTCATGGATGACGTGGACGACAGAGATTCGACGTTCCTTTCTTGGCGGCTTAACGTCACTGACAGACCAGGCCTAGTGCGTGACTTTACTAGATGAAAAATATAATATTATATATTATATAAAATATGACGTGGCGTGGCGTGCACTGCAGTCCCCCCATGATGACGTGGATTAGTGGGGTCGACGTTTTTCTTGTTTAAATTCTTTACGTTATGTCGATGTGTTAGATTTAGATCTGTTTAGCTTTAGTTTTCTAAGTAGCAGCCTTTTTTTCCTTTTGCCGGTCAAATTATTTTGTTCTTTTTTTTTTTTCTGCTTTAAACTAATATTAATATCTTTAGTCTTCTTTATTATTCTTTTTGTTCGCTCCATAACTGTATTTGATTTACTACTTATTAACGTACGTCATGCTTCTTGTGAAAGAGTAAACCGGCTTCTGCAACACTTTTTAGATGTATGATAATTATTTCGAACTTACTGTAACATTTTTTTTCATTTTATTTACTTATTCATGATTTACAATAAATATAAACTATATTTGAATCAAGGGTCTTCTATCTAAAAAAATGTTAGATGAAAAAGATAAGAAACAAAGATTTAAATTGAAATCCAGAATGGAAATAATTGCTCATTGCTCGGGCCTAGAGATTTTCATACACACATGAGTTGCAAATTAACTACAAAAATAAAAATAAGTAAATACCATCACTCAGTTATCAATCTTAAGTATCAAGGCTAATCGACGAGATCAAGATGCTTGGATACTTTGCATAGAGAACAGGTCGAACTCTCGTATTTTGAATGATCACAATATATGGTGTAGTTTTATTTTGATTTGCTAAAATAGTGGGTGGTGTAGTATTTCTTCTAGCACCTTGCTAGAATTCTAATCTTTTATACATTAATAAATCAATAATAATTCTTCAACGTTAAAAATAGTGATAAGTGCTAACATGGTTGGTACTGTTGTAGTTTTTCTTCCGCCACCTTGCTAGAAATTCTAATCTTTTACATCAATAGTATTACTCTTTAACGTTAAAAATTAATAGTAAAACGTAAAAAATCAACAAATGACCTCTAGGTCTTCAATTAGTAGTAACTATTGAAAGAGAATCATTAAGAGTTACTACAAAATCACGTTTTCTTAGCGTTTTCTACTAAGTCGAATAGTTCGTGCATTTCGTAATATATATATATATATATACACATATATATATCGTTTAACTGGTTGCTTTTCGATTATGGAGATGATGAAATATATTTGCTGGCACAGTTCATATGTGAATAGGGTTAGTTTTTGTATTTGATTTTTATACGCGTGCTTGATTTTCATTATTTGCTTTGCCAAAGATGTTTAACAAATTTCATACCAAAAATTTTATAAGCAAATTTTTTTCTATAATTTGTTCTATTAACAAATTAATAGAACATGACAACAACCTAAGAAAATAGTAGTGAATTTACACAGTTTTAACTAATACCCAATTTAATCATTAAAGGTGCGTGTAACACGCTAACAACAACAATAATATGCTGTTATTTCATTCTCCCTTAATTATCTCAACTATCTTTCTACCCCGATGTGATCCGGTTGCCGATCATCTTGTCAGTTGGCAAACATTTTCTGTGTCTAGATTCATGATTCGAAAATTAAAGAATTAAAGTGACAATGATAGAAGTTGGTTATCAATATGAGGTTATTAATTTAAGAATCATATTCTTTAAATTTGGATTTGGGATTATAGCTACCAACAGAGGGGAAATTCTTATTCTCATTTCACCAAGTTATCAAACGATTCAAACAGATATTATTGGTATCTTGGTCATTTTTGTTTAAACGACACTAAGTGTAGCTTAATTAATTATATCTCTATAATATAAATGATTTATTTAAAGCTTTATGTTAATTAAGTAGCTAGGTAACTAGTTCTGTATCTTCAAACCCACTGTCATGCACACTATAACTCCAAACACCCCTTTATGGAAAAGATTTATCATATTACCATATATATCAGTATATCACAATGTAACGCTTAAGCGAGACAGATTATCATATTACAACATTTGTTTCAACACATCAAACTTTTATATGCACTGATTATTATCGTTAAAACCTGACGGCCTACCTAACGGTTGGCCGGGAACCATACCTCTAAATATATATTTATTTGTAATCTAATCAAGGAAAATATTTTTCTACATTTATGATGTCAAACTATATGTTATATCCTTAAAAAAAACCGCTTCATTGTTTGTTTTTATATCTTTTAGAAAGGAGATATCATATATGGTTTTTTTTTAACATATTATATCTAAATATATTTTAAAAGTAACTAGACATGTGTGGTTACAAGACAAGTCTCACCATTGAATCAATAGTGGGCCGGTCGAGTTATCTTTCTAGTTTTTAAAACATTAATCTCAACTCTTAAGTTGTCAACATAACCACCATTTCCCTTAGAAAGTACTCTAATAATTTTCACTTAACATCATTAGCAATGCAAATTTCCCGGTAATATCTCTTTGTTGATGCGGCCAAGAGATTTGTGAGAGTTAGACGGAAGCCACTTTAAGCAAGTGAGCTATAGCCACAACATTTGGGATATGCTCAATTTTTGTGCCAGCTTTCCCGCCATAATTATTTTAGCGTCTTAAATATAAGATATCCGACATTGAAATATTATAGCTTATATAACGATGAAATTCAACAATATTACAATATATGAAATCATTCAGACATTACCGACAGATACATGATAGATCCGGCCGATGAAAGCGAATTGTGTATTTAGTGATCGATCATCGACTGAATCACATTATTGATTTACCTCATTGAATCAAAGCTAACTAACGTCTATAGTCGGGAAAAGGAACATTGCCGGCCTCGATGTGCCTAAGGTCTTGAATCAGCACTTCATAGTGTCTCTTCACTTCTTCTGTGGTTTTACCGCCCACCGCCCGAGCAATCTTTTGCCACCGATCGGGTGTATCGCGGTCAAAAACCGCAAGGGCTCTTTCAAATAGTTTGTTCTGTTGGGGTGTCCAAGTGGAGGTAGAGCTGCTTGAATACATGGAGCTTGATGCCATTTTGAAGTAGAGGAAATGATGCAGTCAAATGAGATGAAGTGAAGTCAAGGGATGGTTTGAAGGGTGTCATCAATGGGAGTTCCTTATAAATAGGAGGAAAAGTTGGTCCACTTGGGTGAATATATACACGCATCTTATTATGTGAACCACAGAAAGAGCAAAAGAGCATCTTCATAAAAATATTTTCTTCTATAATGTTTTAACTAGCCAGATTTTAAATATGGGAAAATGAACCAAAATAATCATTTTCACTAGTAATTTTAACAAAATTAGTCATGATTTGTTTTTGTTACATAATAATATCATACGACTTACCTAATTTTAATTAAGAAAGTGTTTTATTTTTCTTTCAAAAAATAAAAATAACTAACAAAATATTTCAGTTATTGAAAATTTTCCACATGACACACCCTAGTGTGCTCATGCAACGGATTTTGACTTGGTATAGCAAATAGAATTTACATGCACCAAGATTTAAAATCTGACATGCTAGGACTGAATTTTTATTTTGTGTTGAAAGACAGTTTTCTAACACTAGTTGGCTATTTTGTAAAATTTATTAGTCAAATGGGTCATTTTGATTTTTTTTTTCTTTAAAAATTTGTAATTTCTATATTCCTAGGATGTTGTTCATATCATCAAGGTATAGTATTTGAACGAATCCCTTTCGAGGCATCCATCGAAGTTTGCATATGGGCATCTGTAAGTAAGGACTAAGGCATCGATGGGCGCTTGCTAGCTTGCAAAACAATGACAACATTGTCAACAACAAAATGTCACATTCATCCTTGAGCACCACTTCATGAGTGTTTAAATAGTGATTATAATTACAAAACAAGTATTTACTAGAAAATTTAAGTAGTAAGTATATTACTTCGTATAATAAAGTGTAATATTTGGAGGGCCATTGTTTGCATATACATTATTTTAATTTTTCCTTTTTTACTCGTAGCTTCTTCATCGTTATCGTTGCTATTCAACGAACTTCGCTCCCCACCGTTCATGTTGGCCAGCCCCAAAGAAATTATGCAGACGACCAATCTCTCTTTCCTCTCACAATCACTGCTCCTCAAAACAGGTTTCGCTCTCGCGTTTCTCTTTTAAGTGCCTTTCTTATCCATTTCTTAGTCTTCCACACCGAAGCACATACTTTTGTCCTGAATTGATTATCACAAGCATTGGCGGATCCAGCATACAAACGGGTGGTTCCCCGGAACCACCCGAGTTTCGAAATAATAGTGTACGGATATATAGAAGACGCGTAGGAACCACCTTATAAATTAAGAGGGAACCACCTAAAAAAATTCCTGGATCCGCCACTGATCACAAGTAACTGACTTGATAAATTGATAAAAGATTTAAAAATAACAAATGAGTCTTGAATTAAACAATTGGAAAGTAACCTAAAAGTTTACACATCGATAGACATTATAGTCATCGCCTTCTTCTCTTATTGACACAATGTTGTACATCGAACCATCACAACCTTATGGGTATGTTTACAATATGACAACACTTAGATAGTTTCAAAGTTTTTTTTAGGTGAATGATCATTCTTATATCCAACAATCACCTACTTAATCATGACCATGTTGAAGTAATCCTTAACACTAAGTAGTTCTCTCATACTGATAAATTTGACTCTTGGGCCTTTATTATGACATCCGCCCGCTGAAAGTCTCCACCTGAATGTTTAACCGTGATTTCTTCATTCTCATTGCATTCCCTTATGAATTGATAGCGTGTGTGAAGAAACACTAATCGACCCCGGGCAGATTACGGATAATCTGGGGGTTAAATAGATGTTTCCCACGAGGGGTTAGATCCGGCAAAGATGGTTCTTCTGATAACCTGCAAAACAGACACCGTGAGCTCGTCACTGAGAAGGGGGGGTTCCTCCTTGTGACCACCCTCCGGCGTGAGAATCAGACTAGATTGCTCTTGAATATAAGTATATATTAAGAGATTGCTAGAGCAGATATCAGGTATAAGATGTAAGATACAAGATGAGATTAGATGATCATACCATTTGGGGTATTTATAACCGAATGTAGGTTTCCAAGAAGGTATAGCCGGCTGAATAGTATTCCTGTTCTACCAACTGTGGCCTACGCACGTGCCATGCTGGTAGTTGGTGGGTAGGCAGCGGCTGACAGTGACCAGGCCTGCTGTGTACTATTCCTTTTCCACCAACTGCAGGCTATGCACGTGGTATGACAGGAGTTGGTGAGTAGGTAGCGGCTAATAGTGACATACAGTACAAGAGCATGCTGCTCGCCATACTGTTGTCAATGAGCTGTCGTATCTCTGGTCAGATCTTTTGCCCATACCTCGTCAGGTACAGTACAAAAGATCCTCCAGTATCGTACGGACTGGCTTATTTGGGCGGGAGTATTCCCCCTCCCGCCTTTGTGCGGGATTGTTCCCGGCTTTGCTCATTCCTTCAGGTGACTACTGAATTATTGAGAGCTAAGTGCCTTGTGCGAGTAGCCTTGCTGCGCGGGTGGCCTTCCCTGATGGCTTGTATCCGCAGCTGCGGGAACAGGCGGAGTACTTCACCATTGGGAGGCATTTCCTGCGGGAACAGCTTGCGTACTGCGCGTAAGGACGTCACGTCTCTGAGCATGGTGGGTCCTGCGGATCCAGTTGGTTTCTGCGCAGACGTCTCTCTTCAAGGTGAGTCCTGCGGGTCCAACTGGGCTCTGCTGGGACCTACCTCTTCAGGTCCCCCCAGTCCAATGTTCTTCTCATGAATGTTTAATAAAGTGAGGTGAACTTTTGGACTTAAGCAAAGGGTTTTGAAAAGGGTTTAGTTTTAAGGTTTTCCATGGGGATTCTTCCCGCGGAAGTCCTAATGTCACTTGCAGAAATTCCCGACTTTCCTGCTTGATCTTTGGGTATGATGCGGGTAGGTCTGTAACCTCCTCGCAAGTCAGGAGCGTTGAGTCCCACTTGTGTGGATTCTCCATGAGGTTTTGGTAGTTTTGAACATAGTGATCAATTATGTTAAAACCACCAATTCCATCTTGGAGCTTCAAACAATGTAGTTCTCGACGTTCCCGCTATGCGGGGATGTTATTCCCGTTTCCGCAAGCATTGCCCAGAAGATCCTTCTTGGTTTCAATTCCCTGCGGAGCGCTAGGTATGTGAAGGGTTTTGCCTTGACACTGTACCCGCACTCGTCTTACGGTTACTTTACTTCCAAGGTATTCCTGGCGTCAATTCCCTGCGGGTGCTAAGTATGTGAAGGGTTTTGCCTTAACACTGTACCCGCACCCGTCTTATAGTTACTTGGTCGCCGAGGTATTCCTGCCGTCAATTCCCTGCGGGTGCTAAGTATGTGAAGGGTTTTGCCTTGACACTGTACCCGCACCCGTCTTATAGTTACTTGGTCGCCGAGGTATTCCTGGCGTCAATTCTCTGCGGGTGCTAAGTATGTGAAGGGTTTTGCCTTGACACTGTACCCGCACCCGTCTTAGAGTTACTTGGTCGCCGAGGTATTCTTGGCTTCAATTCCCTGCAGGTGCTAAGTATGTGAAGGGTTTTGCCTTGACACTGTACCCGCACCTGTCTTACAGTTACTTGGTTGCCAAGGTAAGGGGTATTTTCCCGCTTACTTTTGAATCTTTTTGAATTTTTGAAATTCGAAGAGTTAGTGAAAGGATAAGAACAGTCCAAACTGTTGAAACGTCGTGCGACGGTTTCTTCTGACTGTGTCAGGACGTGCAGGAAGTTATGGTGACGTGACAGTACATGGTCATTCCAGACGCCTTTTCAGGCGCGTGGGCGCGATTTTTCGGGCGCGTGGCCGCGAAATTAATGGCACGCGTCCTTTCAACAGCTGTTGCCAGCTTGCTCTTTGCCACGTGTCATAGTTTCATTGCACCTGCAATTTCTCTCTCTTCCGCATTAAATTCATCGCATTGATTGCGATTAGTATATAAAGGGGGAGAGGGTCCTTTGTAATCCACACTCACTTTTCTCTTCATCTTCAAAACGATTTCCGGCGAATACTCACCTTTTCAGTCGAGCATTCTCTTGAAATCGTTCTCTTTCATACCTGCAAGATGTCTTCTGCTCACGATTTTGAGGCTACAGCCCAGGAGGCTGGGGTGTACGCCGAGAACCCGTCATCCACGTCCGACAAGGATGACAAGAGTACTGCTGGCGAGTGCCAGTGTGCTCTGCCTGTCGATCTATATCAGTACATCGTCAGGAAGTTCATGCTCGAGTCTTTCGAGCCTGAGTTTCCTGAACCTCATCAGACGGTGTATGATGCCCCCAGAGGCAAGATCGGGGTATATGCCGCATTCTTTGTCTATGGGAATCTTAGGTTCCCCTTGACGAAGTTTGTGTACCGTGTTCTGGAGAAGCACGGTGTACACCTGACCGAGGTACACCAGATGGCGATCGCAAAGATTCGCCACTTCGAGTGGGTGTGCCGGATTCTGGGCGTTGAGCCCTTCGTCGACCGCCTGATGACCTTCTACTCTTGGAGGTGCATCCAGGGGTGGTATACTCTGATAACCCGGATCAAGGGTTTGAAGATTTGCACAACCGAGCGCAGTCTTCGTTCATGGAAGCGGGAGTTCTTTTATATCTCCGCTCGCGCCATCCCTCTTGCCATGAAGTTTAAGAATGGGCAAGCACTCCCCAGCCTTCACGCCTCCAACTACCAGGAGGCGGAATGGTTCTCAAAGATTTCCCGAGTCCAATCTCCGGTTTACCGCTTTGCGGAGTCCGGGATGGTGATGCTCGGGATGAGCCGGGTGTGGAAGGATGCGGAGGCGTAAAAGATCCCGATCGTCCTTGAATACGGTTTGAACTCTGTCCCTTACGGTATGCTCTGTCTTCTTTGTTTATATAGGTTTGTCTTCTAACTGTTTTTCTTTTATTTCAGAGGGGAACGACTTGCAGTCGCTCCTGCATCCGCGGGAGGCTGATAGTCCCGCTCGGATGGGTACTCGTGATCTAGATGAGAACGAGTTGCCCATCCTTGAACAGACGGCGGATTGGTTCGTGAAGGTCTACCCGCCAGGCCACGAGATCCTGAGCGCCAGGCGGCCAGGTAAGGCGTTATTCAACCCTCGACCCCTCAATGCTGAAACTTCTGCTGGAATTCCTCTAATCTTGTGTTCTGATGAGGAATCCGCAGATGGTCCTCCGTTGGTGCGGAAAAAGAAGGCTGCCGTCGGGAAGGGGAAGGCGAAGGTGGCCTCTACTGCCGATCCGGTGCCTCGGTCTGATTCAGAGACCGAGAGCGAGGAGGTGGCGGGGAACCCTGGTGGTGATAAGACCACTGCTCCGGAGGCTGCGACGACTGTCACCTCCGGAGAGCCCAGGATGACGACGGTGAGCGGCGTAAAGAGGCCGGCTCCATCGGGTTCGTCCCCGCATGTCCGCACTTTTAGGCTCAAGAAAACCCGTAAGTACAAACTTCTTTATTTTTGACTTCATAGCTTTCCATCATTAATACTTATCTTCCTTGTGCAGGCGTGGATGCTACCGCATTCCAGGGTGGAGCGGGGAGGAGTACCTCCGGACCCATGACGGTAGGCTTGGTCAGCCTACCTGAGGCGACGACCCAGGCGGCTGCGCCTGCTTCAGTTGGTTCAGTTGCTCAGCCAGTTGAGCCAACTGTTCCAACTGTGATGATATCACCGCCGGCTGTCAGTGCCATATTTACTGAATCTTTCACTGAGCCGGCGGTTACTTTTTCTGCGGACTCCGCAGCGGCGACCACGGTTGTGAGTTCACCTACGGTGAGTTCACCTCCGTTGGTTTCTACTACCGCGGCGGCCTTCACCATGCCTCCTCCGTTATCGGCAACGACGGTCGATCCTTCAGGTATGCTTGGGGCTTCTTGCCAACCTCTGCCTCCTTCCCATCTGCCTGACCTCTTGGACGGATTTCCCTTGGGTTCAGGTGATGGGTTTGGCGGCTATCGGCCTGTTGTCGACCCTACAGGTGCGTAGGGTTCTTTTGGCCTTTTTATATATATATCATCTTTTCCTAACTGCTTTTTGTTTTTTGCAGTGTCGGATTCCAATGAAGTGTATGTTCCACGATGGAACATCCGCCGAGGAACAACCCTTCGCACGCCTGTGGAGTGCGTGGAGTGGGCTCGTCACGCAGCTCCCAGTGGTGCGTTGGGGGAAGCAATGGCTAGCTACCAGGAGGGTAGGCTAACCAATGAGCTACGGATTCTCCTTGCCCGGATGCAGCCGCGCGTCGAGCTGCTTTGTCGTGAAAACGACAAGTTAAAAGCAGCTCGCATCCAAGAAGTAGCTCAGGCGCGGGCTGTCCGGGAGGAGAACAAGAGGCTTACCGCAGTGGCTGCGGAAAAGGAGAAGGCCTTCAAGGCCCTCGAGGTTGAAGTTCAGGCCCGTCTCGAGGCCCGTTCCAAGGCTGCCCAAGCTGTTAACGAACAGCTTCGGCTGGCTAAGGAAACTGCACGGAGCAACTGAGAGGGCCACCAAGGCTGAAGCTGTTGCTGAGCCTTTACGCCTCGAGAATGAGGAACTTAAAGCCAAACTAGAGGCGCTCCAACAGGCTCATGATGCCTTGGCGATGGAAGGCGCCAAGAAACTCCAAGAGATCTTGGACCAGAGGGGGGTGCTTGACTACACTGAGCGGAAGCTAAAGGGCGTTGAAGAGGCTGCGGCTAAAGAAGTGTTGCTTGCCAACCTCAACAAAAGTGAAGCCGAACGCGCCCGTAACCAAGCTCAAGCTGCCCTCCAGGAGGCTCTGGTTGCCAAGGAATGGCTTCTTCGAGAAGCGTTGTCTCAGGTAAGCTTAGCTTCATAATGTCTTCACGCTTTTCTTTGTAAATAGAAAAGGTTTTGATACTTGTATATTTTTTTTGTAGGTTGTGCATCGAGTCTTCACGGACACATCATACGACGATGCCATGAGCGCAGCCCTCAACGCTTCTCATGAGGATGGGGAAAAGGCCGGCTTCCTGCTTGGTCTAGGGTTCGTTGAGAAAGGCATCCCGCCTTCCAACTTCCCTTTGTATGATGTGGATACTGAAGCTGTTTATGACCAAGCAGTGAATCAGTATGCCGCATTCCCGCATCCGGTGGTGGAGAAGGTGAACGAAGTTGCTGCTGCTGATGATGGGCTAGCTATCCTTAAAGCTTTCCTTGAACCGCCACGCTCTACTGATGGTGCTGGTCCAAGTGGAAGTGGTCCTGAAGCTTGATCCTGAAGATCCCTTCCCACTGTTAGGATAGGTTTAGCTTGTATAGATTTATATTCTTGTAGGCGGGTAGTTACCCGGCCAATATTGTAATGAATATTATGAAATAAAAATCTTTGTGCGGGTAAGACCGCTACTTTCACTGGATGACTTGCTTTATAAACGTTATATGACTTGCTCATGCATACTTTAGTTTAAGTTAGCAATTTTCCAAGTGTTTAGAATAAGTTAACCTTTGAACGTGGTAGATAATAGGTTGAAGTTTTGCTTCCTCCTTCGTGATTGTGCTGGTAGGACCGTCACTTGCACTTAGTAGGATGGCTAAACTTTACCTATATCTGACCTGCGTGGAGGTTTTCCTCATCTTTTTAGAAATTTTCTAAGTGTTTAGAATAAGTTAACCTTTGAACGTGGTAGATAATAGGTTGAAGTTTTGCTTCCTCTTTCGTGATTGTGCGGGTAGGACCGTCACTTGCACTTAGTAGGATGGCTAAACTTTACCTACATCTAACCTGCGTGGTGGTTTTCCTCATCCTTCTGTTAGAAATTTTCTAAAGTATTTTGAATAAGTTAACCGTTCGACGCGCGGTTGTCAATAGGTTCGGTTTCCTCCCATGATTTGTGCGGTTAGGACCGGCACTTTCATTTAGTTGGATGACCAAAGTTTACCTATGACTGACCTGCGTGAAGGTTTGCCGTTTTTTGGGTTTATGCGGGTTTTGCCGCCTTCCCCACGCAACGACTTTCCACGTAATTTTGCGGTGAAAACCGGCATCAATGTTGAATAAATTAACCGTTCGACGCGCGGTTGTTAATAGGTTAGTGTTCAGTTTCCTCTTATCATGATTCGTGCGGATAGACCGGCACTTTCATTTAGTGGGATGACTGAACTTTACCTTTAACTGACCTGCGTGAAGGTTTCCCGTTTTTTGGGTTTATGCGGGTTTTGCCGCCTTCCCCACGCAACGACTTCTTTCACACTTATGTATGCGGTGAAGACCGGCATATCCGTGTGGAAAGTTCATAAGTATAAATGTAAAATCATCAGCGTCGATGTTCTAAGGAGAATCATTTCCATTAGAAGTGGCTCTGGGCCTTTTCTTTACAAATTTGGAATTGATCTACATGTAAACTGTGTAATTGAGCTCCCTTCCATGTTGTTGGGATGGGAGTGCCATCGAGCCGATATGCACCTGGTTCGGGATCTCGTTGTTTACGCAGTATGTCGTCTCCAACATTGAAGCTGCAATTTTATTCGTGTTTTCCCCAACTGGGGTTCTACACGCATCAGCCTGCTCAGCGTTCATTGCGCCACGAGGTGCGCGAGCGTCCCATCTCTGACAAATGCTTCGACCATGTCCTTTACGTCTGTGCATTCTTCAGTGTTATGGCCTTTTGTCCTGTGAAAGTCACAGTATTTGCTCCGATCAGCATTGTGACGATGTCGGATTATTGGAGCCTTTGGCCATGGGAGCTCCTCAGTGGCGAATATCTCGGTGACGCTTTTGGTGAGTGGCGTCCATCTGGAGTTCTGGTTCGACTGTACGTTATCCCTTCCGCCTAACCGATGTTGCAAGCCGGATGAGGTGTCAAAGTTTACCCTTGACTGCCAAATGCCTAGCTTCCGCTTTTTGTTTAGTCGGGCGGTAAGGACGTTGTCTTCTCTTGTTTTCTGGGTGTAGAGGTTTGTGTCTGGGGGAGATCTCTACCCAGTTGCTTCTCCGTTTCCGCAAAGCGTTTAGCTGCTGTCATGATGGCATCCCATGTGGATGGCATGCCATCCTTACCCGTTAAGGTGCGGATGAGCTCTGGGTCGTTCGCGCCCTGGATAAAAGCAGCGCGAACAAGATCTTCGCTAATATTACCCAGACTTAGCTTCTTTGAGTTGAAGCGAGTGATGAAGTCTGGCAAAGATTCATCTTCCTCTCGAATGCATTTGAGGATTGTCCATTGCTCTTCGGTATACTTTCTTTGTTGGCTGAAGTGTTGGCTAAACTTCTGTTGGAAGTCTGCCCAGTCGTAGATGTGGTTGACCGGTAGACGATCGAACCACGCTCTAGCTGGCCCAACAAGCGTCATTTGGAACATGTAACACCACGTAGGTTCCGTCCAACTACTGACGGTTGCCCCCGCTATGAACCTGTTCAAATGATCGTCTGGATCAGATATACCATCGTAAGTGCCAATGTTGGACATCTGTTTGGCACTTTTCGGGACGATTGCTTCCGCAATGTCCCTTGCAAATTTGGACGTTCCCACCTTTGCAGCAGTTGGTGTAAATGTTTTGGAGAAGTCACGTTGGTTTCCACCCGCGTTTTTTGGTTTGAAGGTTTCTCCAAAATGCCTTCTCGGTTGGGAGTCCGTTTCCTTACGCTTCCCTTTCGCCCTATGACGAGGGTTTGCGTCACTATCGGATTCCTCCGAATCATCGTCAAAGTACTCTACGAGTTCATCAGCCTGTTGGAGTAAACGTAAGCGTTCATCCAACTCAGCTTGGAATTCTTTTTGACGTGCTTCCGCCCACGCTTTAACTTCATCGAGTGTTTGGCGGGGGAGCCTCGTTCGTTGTCTCTCTAACTGGGTATCGGTGAATCCCAGTGAGCGATTATTTACTGCACTTGCCCCAGCTTGGGTAACTGGGGTAGTGTTCGTAAAATTTACTGCACTTGCCCCGGCTTGGGTAACCGGGGTAGTGTTCGTAAAAACTGTGTAGTCGCCGGTATTTCCCCCAGTAGCTGGGGTTGTGGTTACCGGAGTTTCTTTAACCATCTTTCCAGGAGTTTGAAAAAACTGAAAAGAAATGAAGTTCTAGCTTTTATGCACGGATGGCGCCAATGAAGAAACACTAATCGACCCCGGGCATATTACGGATAATCTGGGGATTAAATAGATGTTTCCCACGAGGGGTTAGATCCGGCAAAGATGGTTCTTCTGATAACCTGCAAAACAGACACCGTGAGCTCGTCACTGAGAAGGGGGGGGGTTCCTCCTTGTGACCACCCTCCGGCGTGAGAATCAGACTAGATTGCTCTTGAATATAAGTATATATTAAGAGATTGCTAGAGTAGATATCAGGTATAAGATGTAAGATACAAGATGAGATTAGATGATCATACCATTTGGGGTATTTATAGCCGAAGGTAGGTTTCCAAGAAGGTATAGCCGGCTGAATAGTATTCCTGTTCTACCAACTGTGGCCTACGCACGTGCCATGCTGGTAGTTGGTGGGTAGGCAGCGGCTGACAGTGACCAGGCCTGCTGTGTACTATTCCTTTTCCACCAACTGCAGGCTATGCACGTGGTATGACAGGAGTTGGTGAATAGGTAGCGGCTAATAGTGACATACAGTACAAGAGCATGCTGCTCGCCATACAGTTGTCAATGAGCTGTCGTATCTCTGGTCAGATCTTTTGCCCATACCTCGTCAGGTACAGTACAAAAAATCCTCCAGTATCGTACGGACTGGCTTATTTGGGCGGGAGTATTCCCCCTCCCGCCTTTGTGCGGGATTGTTCCCGGCTTTGCTCATTCCTTCAGGTGACTACTGAATTATTGAGAGCTAAGTGCCTTGTGCGTGTAGCCTTGCTGCGCGGGTGGCCTTCCCTGATGGCTTGTATCCGCAGCTGCGGGAACAGGCGGAATACTTCACCATTGGGAGGCATTTCCTGCGGGAACAGCTTGCGTACTGCGCTTAAGGACGTCACGTCTCTGAGCATGGTGGGTCATGCGGATCCAGTTGGTTTTTGCGCAGACGTCTCTCTTCAAGGTGAGTCCTGCGGGTCCAACTGGGCTCTGCTGGGACCTACCTCTTCAGTGTGTCAATGTGTTTGCTTCTCCAATGAAATATATAGGTCTTCATCAGTGCAATGGCTGATCTCTTATCAACAATTATTGTCATTTTTTCTTCCCTCTAGCCTTTTATTTTTGCTGGTCTTTTCAACCATAATTCTTTACATGATGTTGTTTTTGCTGTCATAAATTCAGATTTACATGATGATAAAGCCACGATTGGCTATTTCTAAATCACCAATCAATCAGTGATCTTCCAATATAGAACACTATTCCAGTTGTGCATTTTCCTCCTTATGTATTGGCTTTATGTCTACTGCTGATAAAGCCAACTATCTTACATCCTCTAGTATTACGCTTTGTTATACCGAAGTCTTTACTTCCTTTTATATAACGTAATATCTGTTAGATGGTCTTTAGATGCAATTCGTTAGGTTCTTGCACATTAGATGGACCGTCTAAAGGATTAAACGTAATATCTGTTGTGTAGCATCCACTAAATCTTATTTTTTGACAATTCTTAGTTTGAGTCATAGATCCACATGTGTGACATCCTAAAAATTTTGTGCCAAATTTTCAAACTTTGAAAGTTGAGGGACATATAGGTAAATATGCCAAAGTTAAAGTTAAAGGTCTAATTGTAATTTTGAAAATTTCATATTAGATGGCCCGTCTAAAGGATTAGATGACTCGTCTAAAAGGTTAACTTAATCATAAATATATCGGATTCGAAGGATCGTCTCACCTACCTACCTTTTAATACGGACCCGTCTAAAGGCTATCTTAGCTGCGTAGATAGGACTAGTTGGATCGTTTAACCCGCCTATAAAATTCAGAGATTTATAATTCAGGATCCATAATTTGATTCATAACTGAAGATATAGTCAGTAGAATTTAAAATCATAACTTTCTGTATTTCAAATAAAATTTTACAATTTACAAACTTGGATAATCTATAACCTTCAAAAGCGATTTCGACTTGAATTGTTCTGGACTTTTTGAATGGGTAAACAACAAGATTTGAATCAAACATCAAATCTTGGTCTCTAGTTTGGTTTTTCTGGTGAAAACGAGATCACAAAAAAACTAACCAAAGTTCAAACTAGTTCTTACTTTTGATTCTTTTGCAAAATGAGAATCTAAAATATCGGTTTCTAGGGGGTGCTTCAATCCCAAGAAATGGAGAAATTTGTGTAGTTCGGGAATTAATAGAGGGAGATGTAACACCTGCCGTTAAAAAAAATATTTGTTTATGTATTGATTACTTCAGATTTCTCGGTAACTAGAATGAAATTAACAGCCCGGTTGTTTACTTATTGATTCTTGGAATCGAGTGCTGTGACATCAGTCAATTTCGTATCCGTATTTATTTCCGATTCGGGATTGTATTCGGATCCTTCGTTATCAATAAAACTTTCATTTAGAAGTATTTATTGGTGTTTAATTTAGTTTATATTATTATGTCATCTAAACATGTCAAACAATCATTAAAATTGTTTACTTTGGCTTAAAATCTCATTTTAGAAAGTTCAGGGGCTAAAAATGACAAAATAAAAAATTCAGGAAAACCCACCCTTTGCGCATCACGAGGGGGAGTCTCCTATCTCGTCACGTAGCGCGACCATCATCAGGTCAACAACTCGTTTTGTTTTAAAAACCGATTTTAATTCTTAATCTCGTCTAATTCGATTAGTTTCTAGATTGTTCTTCAAGATAACTTAATTACCGACATTCCTCATAAAAAAACCTAACTTAATCCATAAGTTTGGGCCTTAATTCGCTTATTTATTGATTAATTGTTAAAACCCACTAAAGAGCCCTATTTCACTAATACATTCCGAGTCGGGTTAAACATAAATGAATTCAAATACGAAAAATCCGAGATGTTACAATAGTTATTACTAAAAGACAAGTTTCCACTTATAATTAGTTCCCATCAATTGTCAGGATGTACTGACGAACCAAGCAATTGAATCAGATCAAACACGATTTCTAAAGCCTTTTCAACATGGTGATTATTTTTTTTCTCATTGTGGGTGCCACTATGATGGGTCCTAGAGGCTCTGTCCCAAGGGGATGCCCATTTGGAACCCAATGGAAGCCTACTAGAACCCCGTAGTTCCTAGATGCTAGAAATCACAATAACTAGAACAAACGTACGTGTACTCCATAACTCCTAACTCGTTTATGTTAATTATAGTTAGATTTTGATTTTAAATATATCATATTATGGTCAAATAGTATTGATGCATAATGCTTCCAACAACTGGCAAGATTCTTCCATCTTTTATGATTCATTCTATTATTTTTTTGTTGATTATAAATGGGATATATTGAGGAACCTATATATGCTATGTAGTCCAAGTTGACATAATATCTTAATAGGCACCACCAAAATCTTAACTGAATATGATCGAAGCACCATTTTTGGTAGTGGAAGCCACACTCGTCATGTTATCTCCAACATCTGCTATTGGAGGAAGACAGTTAGCTAATAACGTTGACCAGGCAAAAAGCTCAAGTGATGCCATTATATTCTAACCAAATAAAAAGTTGTTTTGCACACCAATTGGAGAAAAAGCAACATATTTTCATAATATGAAACATACATATCTTCATTTAAGGGCTAATATATATTACAAAAAACATATTTAATTTTACAAAATGTGACTAAACATAATGTGGAATATTAATGTTTTTAAATATGTCAAACAAATATGAAAATGATCACTCAACCAAAATATATTGTATTATATTAAAGTCTTTGTATAGAATATATACATAATGTTAATGAGAAAAACTATTTAAAATGATCCCTCATTACTCTTTAAATTGGTAAAAGTTAGATTATATAAACTTTTTTAGAATTTGTTTTCAATGTCACTTAATCAAATTTTGATTAATTTACAAGATAAGTTATTATTTTAAATATTTTTTTACATGTATATACAATTTAGATAAGTATACGGACTTTAGTATAACAAATTATATTTAGTGATTTTTTCCATATTTCTTTTAGCATCTTTAGGCACTGCCAAAATTATATTAATTGATTTTTTCGTGAAAAATAAAATGAGGAAAGACATTGTTTTTATGATATAAACCGTTCCATTAATTATCAAACTTTGGACAATATATATATCTTTTCATTTTCTTCTCCCTTATTTAAAAAGTCGCTATAAAATGGCATTTCCCCAAATGGTATCTTGATGTTATAAGAGGTAATCCATTTTTTGAAGGTCGAGAATGTGAGTTACGTGACAAACATCGGTGTAGTATTATTAGTAGTAATTATATTGTCGTTCAAAAAAATAATAAAGAGTCGCGATTTGATCCTTTATATCCGCAGTGTTAACAAATATGTTCTGAAAAGCTTATACAAGCTTACTCATGCTGTTAATCAAAAATAATAAAACAAGGAACTTCGCAAAATAATTATATTATTTATATTCACATGCGGTTAGAATCTTATCCATATAGTTCACATAGAGGTTAATATATTTATTTCCTAACTCCTAATTTTAAGATTATGTATTATTAAAATACTCATATTGCTTAAACTAGTGGCTCTGATACCACTTCAACTGTCATAGCCCACGACCCTATACCCCGGGAGGGGAGTCGTGGACATCGAGTGGTGATATCAATATTTATTAAAATAATTTGCAGTGGAATATTTCATCAAGATCGTAGTTAGGGGAAAATAATCAGAGTTATAAAAAACACCATGATTCTTATTTCATAAACTGGGAATAAAATCCACTTTTATACAAACAAAAGTTTTATAGGGATAAACCCTAATTTAGAAAACACATTTCTTTATTCTAGTAACAAGCCACTTATTTAAACTGAAGGCCCGTAGGCATCATTCCTGTGTCTCTAGCAAGTCACCTGAAACATGTTTAAAATATTTGATCAGCAGAAAATACTTGTGAGTATATTCATTTGTAAATGACACATTTTTACAATTACAACATTAAAATGTTTTTACACCTAGCTACTTACAAATTACCGAAAGACACTTGTCACTCGACCGTATCCGTAGCTGTGATCATATTACTTGTTGGCTAACACTTGTCCAATATGTAACGTGTAATAGCCCATTAGGCATGCCTTGTATACAAAACCCCACAATACCAGTAGTAACCATCCTGTAATTCTACAGAGACGTAATCACTGTAATGTAATTAAAATCTTTTGAAAATATTTGGACTATCTTTTATTAGTTTTATAAGTTTAAAAATCATCATGACAATATTGAAAAACCAATTGTCTCACACAATATGAGTTATACAAAAATTCGAATGTCTCACCTTGCAAGTTTACAAATAAAGAGCTTCTTGGTATTAAGCACCTAGGTTCAACACAATGTTGTATATTTAAATTAGTGTAAACCGATGATAATCACAGGATTAGAAACTTTGCATGATGGTACAAAGTTTTACCTTGCTCAGGTAAAGCTTTTGGATTCGTGTACGAAGCTTCATTCGATCAGATTGGTTACGGCTACTCGAGGTATTATACCAACACCTTAATAAAGCGAAAAGTGAGAGAGAGAGAGACGTGATTTTTGGACAAGAAATGAAGGCTGATTGACTCCCTTTTTATAGTTAAAATTTGGTCTGGTCGCGTATCGCGATGACCACAAACAAAGTTCGCCGCGTATCGTGGCGAGCTTATATCTTTTTCGATTCAGCCCTAGGTAGGCCACATGGCAGGCAACGTGTCTCGTCAGCGTAACCTCCAAGTTCCGTATCGCGATGGGTTACTTAAGGGTCTATCAGGTAGCATGACAACTGCAAAAGTTTTTCAGATAATTACACGTCATCGTGTATCACAACGAGGCTTATATCAATCCGTCGTGTAGCGCGATGGGAAGATATTTAAAATTTTTATTTTTCACAAAAATACTAAGATGACTCTCAAGCGGGTGATGCGAGCATGCGAAGTGCGCTATCAAAGCGCCACATTGCGCCCATCGTACTTCGCCCGTGCCCTTGCTAGGACCAATGAGAGTGTCTTTTCATATAATAATATTATAATATGAGTTCTCTTTCTTATAAAGAGCTTACAAGTTTTGTAATTTAGCGATGTGGGACAAGAATTTACTTTCTTATTTATATCAAGATGGAATGGTTCATTTTTTCTTCCTCCACCAATGTTGATGAAAAACTCCCATATTCTATTCTTTATCTATTTGTTTGTTTGTGAGTTGTTACAAGTATGAGTCCTGATCAAATATTCCAGAAGAGCTAGAGTTCATTTCCAATCATTCCTAGATTTTGATATAGCTTGGAAGGAAGGTAGACTCATTATAGTACTTTTTTAAGTTCGTATATCATGTTTAAGCAAGTATTCATGCTATTATCAATCAAACTTCAGTTTCAATAGATTATAGAAGTTATATAAGTGTTATCACTCATGTTAAAGGTCATAGAATATTTATATAATCGTAAAAAAAATGTCAAATTCATTTTTAGCCTTAACGAGCCAAACAGAAGGATTAGACGGACCATCTAATCATGCGGCGGCCCGTCGCAATCCCAATTTTTGATATGGATCAAAAGGTTTAACTTGTGACGGCCTGTCACACTTATAAGGACCGTCTCATTATGACACGGTCCGTCTCAAGCCTAAATTTATTATATTAAAGTAAATTAAATTTTGAACCTATAACCCGAACCAGCATTTATAAGCGAGGTTTGAAACAATAAAACTAGGCCATTGTGGTCTATAGCTGGATCAAAGTAAAAGATCTAGATATTTATAAAAATCCATTAATGATAGGTTAAGCATCCGAAAGGAATATCATAACTAGTTCACTAACAGAGCAGAAAGGTGAATACGTGATCCCTTTTCAACAGTCATACTCTTATGGGACAAGTCAGTGTTTGTCTCGGAAGAGTCAAAACAAATTTACAAGCACGAAAACCATTAAACAGATTCATTGACAAGCCGAAAGGTGAATATGTTTAATTGTTTAACAAACCAATTTTACTTCGAAGAGAAATACTAGTTATTTGTCTTAAAGCTGAAAAGACAAAGACACCATCTATCTTAAAGAGTCTGAAGAGATTTATTTTACTCTGAAGAGATAAATATGTTTTTTTTGTCTTAAAGCTGAAAGACAAATATATTGTTTATCTTGAAAGGGCCTGAAAACATTTATAAAAAGCGTTATAAAACAAGATAGAAAATAAAAACACTCAGACTGACTACACATGCGTCTGGATCCAAACATAGTTGACAAGTAGCAGGCATGCTATGCGTTAGTCTCAAACCATATCTCTAGATGGGCGCATATCCTGGAGATACTGTTGACTTGTGTGTGGATGTTAGTGGTACGCCCCAAGAAAAAAGCAGGAGCCCTGCTAGCTATACAGAAAACTTTATTTGTGTTGTAACAATATTTCAGAAAATGTTTTTAGAGTCCATGATTCACCAGTATATCGCTGACGTATTTTCCATCCCATTTTACACGAAATCAGACAGGCTTGACTAGACAACCAAGACAGGATAGAAGATTGGAGATATAGTCATTAAATGTTATTTTGGATGGCTCAGATGTTTTAAATCATAAATATTATAAAATATATTTTCTTAAACATGATTTGTAAATATTAAACGGATATTTCAAACCTGACATTTTATAAAAGAATATTTTGTTTTAAAGTCTTCCGCTAAAATAAACTCGCAACTCTGATATATTTACAAAGCATGTTCCAACTATTAGTCACGCTTCTAGGCCCTAAATTAGGGTGTGACATGCTCCTCCTTGGTTCTTTGATTTCTAGGCTCGTTTGCCCTTGGCAGCCTCCTTATGATCCTCTTGTGAATCCGGAACAAAAAAGTCGGGAGACAGTGGTGGCATTTAACTCATGTTATGCTCCATCTCGGTGATGCCAAACACGTTGTCGTCAACTTGACCAAGTGGCATATCCGGTCGGTAACACCCACCCC